>NC_046155.1:165279627-165529627 GCF_011064425.1 Rattus rattus
TGTAACTCTAGCAATAAGTGAGGCTAGAGTAAGAGTGAAGTGAGGACGCAGCCTTTACCTACTGAGCTGTCTCCCTATCCCCTAATGTCCACCTCTTAATACCCCCAACGTTAACACTTGGTAGGACACTGACACCATGGCATCCCTGTCACTCTGGTTCTCATAGCCATTTCCTTTTGTGTTCCTGATTGGACAGATTTGGACGCATTGGTCGTCTGGTGCTACGAGTCTGCATGGAGAAGGGTGTTCGGGTAGTAGCAGTGAATGACCCATTCATTGATCCAGAATACATGGTGAGTGGAGGGAAGGAGGGAGGGAGGGAGGGAGGGAGGGGGGGCACTTAAGTTGGGGAGAGGATCCCAAGAGCTATCTAGAAGGCTCCTGGCTGCAACGCAGAACCTCATAAAAATCTTGCCCACAGTGGGGATTCGTCTAGGGCTGCTCACTCCGCAACCTACGACCAGGCCCTCGCTCTGTCTACTGCAGGTGTACATGTTCAAATATGACTCCACACATGGTAGATACAAAGGAACCGTGGAACATAGGAATGGACGACTAGTTGTGGACAACCTTGAGATCAACGTGTTCCAGTGGTAAGGACAGAATGTGACACCATGGCTCCACCATATGTGTATACTGTTTAGAAAGAGGGTCTCGAAAGGTCTCTGGCCTCTAAAACTCTTCAGAACACTCATCTTCAAGACGGCCCATGGTTCTTAAATGTTTTATATTTAACGCACATCTGCATGTGTTCTCTGTGGCATGAGTTCACTGTGCCTCGTCCCCTGCTTCCTCTGAGTCACCAGCCACCTCTCTGTGGTAACTGAGCCGGCTCCTACCCAGTACCTCTGAGCCAAGGCACTACTCCACCCTCTCCACTCCCCTCCCCAATGCTCCTGCCCCAGCTCTCGGGGTCCCAGGAGTCCCAGTGTGCGTCTCTGTCTCATCTGCCACACCTGCTTATCACCTCTGGGGACGCTGGGCTGCACCTCTCTCACCCCAGCGAGGCTGACTTCCTAGTGCCCATCTTACATGGCTTGTGTTGATGGTAACAACATTTGTTAACAGATTCAGACCCTGTATATCAGGCAGTAACATGCCAGGTGTGGGGTGTACACTTGTAACTCTTGCATTTGGGAGGCTGAGACAGGAGGATTACCTCAAGTTCTAGGTCGGCCTGGAGCTATACAGTAAAATTCTGTCTCAAGGAAAACAAAAGAATACAAAAGAACCAGTATAAACCGGTAATACCTTAAGATACTTTACTAACAGAGACACAAGCAACCCTCTGTAGCCCCAGGCAAGGTCTTCTCCTTAAGCAGGACACCGGTTCCCTTTAACTTGCTGAAAAGGAGGTGTGGCAGTGTTTGGAGGAAGGTTGAAGGTAGAACTGGGGAGAATAGAGGCTGTTTGCCCTGAGTTTCAAATCATTGCCCCAAAAGCAATTCCAGAAGCTTTCAGTCACCTCAATCCTGCACCTGCGTGCATGACATCAGTCCTGCCTTCCTCCCTTGCCTCCACACAGCGCCCCAACTCCCATATTGCTAAAGAATGACCTGTGACAGCCATACTTTTCAGTTCTGAATGCTTGGCTGGCCAAAGTAAACAGTAAACAGCAAGGGGTAGAGAGGTAGGTAGAGAGCTGATAGATGACAGGTAGTAGACAGACAGGTAGGTGTGGGGGTGGGGATGGGTAGATCTGGTTGAAGAGACAGGTGATGGATGGGTAGATAGATGGATGGATAGATAGATGATGGAAGGAAGGAAGGAAAAAAAGAAAAAGAAAGATGGATGGATGGATGGATGGATGGATGGATGGATGGATGGATGGCAAGCAAAACGTCAAACCAGGTGCACAAAACATCTGGTGGAAATCGACTGTGGATACTCCAGTAAGAGTTAGTTCTCAGGCAGGGCTGGTGAGGCTTCTAAGTAAAAATAAAAATAGCAACAGACGGTGATGAGACATCGCTGCAGTCAGGGGCTCCCAACATCCAGCAGATACTGACTTAAGCTGAGGTTTCGGTTGGTGCTCCTGATTAAGCTTCCCTCATGGCTGAACCTACAACCTCTCTCACTAGCAACACTGCGTACCATAGGATAAACAGTGGTAACCTCCACCCTTAGGAACTGTATTTTTACCCCCGGGATAGTTAACATTCCCTCCTCTGCCTGGGTTTGAAGGGAGGCCAGCCTGACTTCCAGAGCCAGCTTCTCAGCAATCCCAGCCAGCACAAGACAACTTGGCAATATAATACACAACACAGTTGCCTTCCCGACCAATGAATGAATGAATCTTTGGAACAGACCTGCAGGCAGGAGGGGCCATGCCAAACTCAAGTCCTATTACAGGAACCACCGAAGAACTCTCAACCTGAAAGACAAAAGCGGGTGTATCAGATAAAAGTGACTTGGGCCAGATGACCACCGATGTGGGCTGACGAGGCAGAGGGAGCAGAGCCCTGTGGCTAGAAGGGGGGGAGAGCCTATGAATTCTTTTATTTCCACACTATTCCTAACCGAGGACAGAACCCAGGCCTCGGTGGCCTGCTACCTTCACTGCCTGACAGTGGCTTCTTTGAAACATGAGCACAGTAGTATGCTGGTGTTGGGGTGGTTAACAGTTTTCTACAGACAAAAAACTCAGACGGAAGGCAGCTCAGGGCACGTATGTAGAATGACTAAAACAAAGAAACTGAGACCAGGAATGAAGCTCAGTAGTAGAATACCTTCCACATATAAAGCTCTGGCATCAGTCCTAGGCACTACAAAAATTAAATGGATATGCATTCACTGGGGTTGGAGAGACAGCTCAGCAGTTAAGATCACAGATTGCTCTCAGAGCACCCCCCAAGTCCAATTCCGAGCATGCATAGGTGGAGTACCTACAGTATGGAACTATCCAGAGGAGAGCCAGAAGCAGTCCTAAGAATGAATGTCCCTGTGACATGGTAAGTTCCACGAGGGACAAGCCCACAGATGGCAGTCACAGAGACTGCTTGCTGGACGCAGGTGGAAAACAGCAAGGATGGGTGTTTGATGAGTTCCAGATACAAACATTTGTCAGAACATCAAGGCGAAGCTGGTCATGATGGTGCTTGTGTAATCCCTGAGCTCAGGAACCTGAGGCAGGAAGATCGTGGAAGACACAGACCACCAACCAACCAACAAAACCCAGCGAAAACTTAGGCTGATAAAGAGGAACAGAAAGCCTTTCTCTGGCTTTTCTACTGTCGCTGACTGGTCCCTGCTGTGCACAGATGCTTCAGCTGTAATCCTCCTGAGCTGTCACCTGATGTGTCTGTGTGATGAGAGGCTAAAAAGGGCTCACATGAGACGGTCAGAGCTGGAAGTCAAAGGGCAGCATCGGCAGCCTCACCATCTTGGGAGTCTATGCTCTGAGCATGTGATTGAAACGGCTGTGGTTCTAGTCTGACATTTGTGGGGATGGTTCCTGCGGGAGGTAAGATGTGAAAGTCTTGTCTAGACACAGCAGGGTATAGCACATAAGAAAGGGAGAGTCATTGATATGGGCTTGCAAGACGGCATCAACTTGGAACAGGTAGGTATATGGAGTCTGGGAGCAGGTGTTAGCACATCAGGTACCAAGACCTCTGGCTGGCCTGAGACCCAAACAAGGAAAACTGACATAGCCTTCCCACCACTCTGCAGCAAAGAACCTAAGGAAATCCCCTGGAGCTCTGTAGGGAGTCCCTACGTGGTGGAAGCCACAGGTGTATACCTGTCCATAGAGGCAGCTTCGGTAAGTGAGGAGGAGTGCCCAGGGCTGTCTGGGAAGAGGGGGCAGTGGCGCTTGGAGACCCTGACCTTGTATTCTATCACTAGGGGCACATTTCATCTGGTGCCAAGCGTGTCATCGTCACTGCACCTTCCCCCGATGCACCCATGTTGGTCATGGGTGTGAATGAGAAGGACTATAACCCTGGCTTCATGACCGTTGTCAGGTACCAGGGATGACAGCCATCTTCCAGCAGACTGGGTGGCAGCAGACATGGCAGGACTTAGCACTGGCCCAGCCCCAACCCCACTACATCTGTGATGTCTTTCATATCACCTTGCTCCTGCTAACCAGCCCCTAAGTCTCGAGTCATGTCAACTTCACCCTGCAACGACTAGGAGTGCTCAGTATCTGAGGACATGCCTAGGCAGTATTCCGCAGTGGCACCTCCAAGGACAACCCCAGGGAGCCCTCCCACCCCCATTCTCACACCTCACAGAACCAGACCTGGTAAAGTGAGAGTAACAGAGAAGGAGTGTGGCTCTGCCACTCACCTGGCATGCTGTCGCCCTTTCAGCAATGCATCCTGTACCACCAACTGCCTGGCCCCCCTCGCTAAGGTTATTCACGAACGCTTCGGGATCGTGGAAGGGCTAATGGTGAGCTTGGGTAGGAAGGACGGCAGGGAAAGCAACCCCTTCTTCCCAGGCCTTGTGTTAGGCATGGAACAAGCAGGGAGGGCAGCTTGGGAAGGAAGCCCATAGTAGAGACACCTTTTGGATTACTTTGAGAAGGACGGGCACTGGCCTCCAGGTACCCTTCCCGTGGTCTGTGGTGATTGTCTTGGTAGCCTCCATACACCTAGGCCACCATCCCAACTGCTAGAAGAGGAGTGAAGGTTAGGAGCAAGAAGACTTCATATTTGTCTTCTTGTTCCCCAAGACCACCGTCCATGCCTACACGGCCACTCAGAAGACAGTGGACGGGCCATCAAAGAAGGACTGGCGAGGTGGCCGAGGTGCCCACCAGAACATCATCCCATCTTCCACTGGGGCTGCCAAGGCTGTAGGCAAAGTCATCCCAGAGCTCAATGGGTATGGAGATACAAACCAGGAACCAGGGTGGGGACACACCCTAGGGAAACCTCACTGGCCCCAAGGCATGGTAGAATGGGAGCAGAAGACCCTGGGCTCTGACTCCCACCCTTACTCTGAAATTCTCCAGGAAGTTAACAGGAATGGCATTCCGGGTGCCAGTCCCAAACGTATCAGTTGTGGACCTGACCTGCCGCCTGGCTCAGCCTGCTTCCTATACTGCTATCAAGGAGGCTGTGAAAGCAGCAGCCAAGGGACCTATGGCTGGCATCCTTGCTTATACAGAGGACGAGGTAAGGACTGAGGAAACCCTGGGGGAAGCTCTGGGGAGGGACTTGGGGAGTCCCTTTCACCAATATCATGGGCCAATATAAGACCTGCAGACCATCTGTCCATGGTGTTTCACACCCAAAGAGTTGGGTCTTTGAGTTCTAGGCCAGCCAGGACCATATAACCAGACCCTGCCTCAAAATACAGAAACACAAAACCTGCAGGCCTGGGAAAGTGTCTCCTGCCTCAGTGATTGACCATATGCCTCTTTGATCTAACAATGCTGCTCTTCTGTACCACGGTGACTGGGAAGTCACTCATGTAACCCGTAGCTCATACTGTCCAAGACAACAGATTTAAGAGCTAACTCATGCAGCTTTCACCACCTACCCCAAGCCTGGCATTCAGAAGGTTCTTAACACACTCCTCCTGAACGGAAGACTCCAGTTCTTATTTTTTTAATTCATGCTCAGGGGCTAGGCCAGGTCAGACACCTTTCCTGAACACAGAATATTTAGAAAGTGTCATCTGCTAGGTGTGGGGAACAGGCCTTTAATGCCAGTACTCAGGTGATATAGAGTCAGTAGATCTCTGTGAATTTGAGGGCAGCCCTCTACACAGGGAGTTCAGGGCTATAGAGCAACCCTGTAAAAAAAAAAAAAAAAAAAAAGAAAGAAAGAAAAGAAAAGAAAAGTCACCTCTGGGGTTGGGGATTTAGCTCAGTGGTAGAGTGCTTGCCCAGCAAGCGCAAGGCCCTGGGTTCGGTCTCCAGCTCCGAAAAAAAAGAAAAAAGAAAAAAAAAAAAAAGAAAAGTCACCTCTGCGCCTCCACCTTGGTGAAGCTCCCCTGCATTGTCCCCTGCAGGTCCACTCTCAAAGGCTATGATGTCATTTGAATAGGTCAGATCAAATCAGCCCAATGCCAACCTCCTCTGTCCCCCATGTCCTTAAGGGCTACAGCCTTCAAGGTCTGTGTCTGTAGCTCCTTCCCTCTGCTCCTAAGACCATGCCATCCTAAGGCTCTCATGTCATCCACTGCCCCATGTAATGTTTCCTGGAACAGCATTAGGGTATTGTGACCTGGCCCCTCATGTACGTGTGCAGATGCACAGGGAACTTGAAGGTACATCAGGTACAGGTGATGCACATGTGGGGGCATGAGACTGATGTCTTCCTCCACTGCACTCTGCTGAGTTACTGCGGCAAGATGTAACTGCAGCTTGACAGCTAATACAGTTAGCCATCTTGTCCCAAGGATCCTCAGTCTGGATCTGGTCTGCTGGGCCTGTAGGTGTCTATCACCCGCCCAGCCTCTACATGGGTTCTGGGGATCCAAACGCAGATGCTCATGCTTATGTAACAAGCACTTTTAATCACTGAGCACGCCCCTGTGTCCCTGAGACAAAGGTCCCACCTACCTTGATCACATCCTGTCATCAACACAAAAGATGTCTCTGTCCAGTGTGCCAGACAAGTGAATGACAATGTGGTCTGAGAGTCGGAAGTCTGGGTTCCTGGAGATCCTTGCTCGACTACATTTATCTTTGAAATTGTCACGCAGGTGGTCTCCACGGACTTTAATGGCGATTCCCATTCTTCCATCTTTGATGCTAAGGCTGGAATTGCCCTCAATGACTACTTCGTGAAGCTTGTTTCCTGGTAAAGGGGAAAGAAGATAGTGGGGGTAGGTTGGTTTCTCTCTCTGTCCCTCTGTCTCTCTCTCTCTCTCTCTCACGCCTTCTTCCTCGCCTCCCCAGGTACGACAACGAATATGGCTACAGTCACCGGGTAGTCGACCTCCTCCGCTACATGTTTAGCCGAGAGAAATAAAGGCCCCTCCTTGCTCCCCTGCGCACCTCGCGTACCTGCCTTCAGCTCCCCCTCAAAAGAGGGCGCACTTCGCGCTGCCGCCGGGTCAACAATGAAATAAAAACCAGAGTGCGCACAGCTTTGCCCCCTTGTCTCTGCGCCGATCACCTTGCGTTCAGGGCCCGCTTCAAGGCGGCGCTTGGCTCGGAGACCGGTGGGGGAAAGCAAGCACAACGCTGCGGGAGAGGGTAAGCATTGTCGGAACAACGGTCTTCAAACGCGTTGGTCTCTAGAAGCCCCAGCCTCAGGGCTGGCGCAGGGCGCTCTGACGTCACGGCGCGCGACGTACCAGGCCGGACTACAGTTCCCATAAGGCCGCGCCCGGGCCGAGGCAAGCAGGTGGGCGCCAGGTCCCGGTGCTGGCGAGGCCGACCAGAGGAGACGCTCCGCCTGGTGAGTCCCGCACTGGCGGGACCGGGTGGCCGGCGTCATCATGACCCTGTTCCACTTCGGGAACTGCTTCGCCCTCGCCTACTTTCCCTATTTCATCACGTACAAATGCAGCGGCCTGTGAGTGCAGGGCGGGCGTGGGGCGGAGAGGGTGCGGGACCCGGGCCGACCCCTCACCGCCGGCTTCTCCAGGTCTGAGTACAACGCCTTCTGGAAATGCGTCCAGGCCGGGGTCACCTACCTCTTTGTGCAGCTATGTAAGGTGAGGGACTCCGGGACTCCGTGACTCCACGTGTCTGGTCTCCAGGCATTCCAGATCTCAGGGACCTGACTCTGCCTCTGTCACCTTCCATAGGACCACTCTCGAGACAACACTTAGGGAGTATGCACGAATACCTTAGAAGGGATGCAAGCCCTGATGCAACTTTTTCTTAGCACTGTTGTAAAATGAGAAAACCTCTTAGAGCGATATTTCACCCACAAGGTGTCACTTGGTGCTGCCTATGCTACGCATGCATTCACTTTGGCATTTCTAGACATCAGATTCCCCCGTGAACTCTTAGACTTCTAGAAACCAGGCACCTGCCCTCTATCTCCCCAGATCTTGCGATCTTGCCACTTACACCTAGAATGACCCTCAGAACTCAGCACCGTGTCCTCTACTTGCACACTCACTTTCCACAATATCCATGTAATTTTGTTTTTAATCTCCCTCACCTTCCGGTGACCTTTCTACTTTCTGATCTCAGATGTTGTTCTTGGCCACTTTCTTCCCCACCTGGGAAGGGGGCATCTATGACTTCATTGGGGTAAGTCAAACAAGGGAGGGGAGAGGGAGTGCAGGAGTGGGTTTTCCTGGGCCCTGTGTTTACTCGAGCCTCTACCTGACCCACAGGAATTCATGAAGGCCAGTGTGGATGTGGCAGACCTGATAGGCCTAAACCTTGTCATGTCCCGGAATGCAGGCAAGGGGGAGTACAAGATCATGGTTGCTGCCCTGGGCTGGGCCACTGCTGAACTCATTATGTCCCGGTGTGTGGAGAAACTTGGAGGCCAGACTTCTGGGAGAGGACAGCTGGGTCCCACAGGGGTGCTGAAGGGAGTTGATCAGAGGCTGGGTGCTGGGGTTGGGGGAGTCTGGGTACTAGAGACTGCCTCCCTTTGCTTTCCTCAGCTGCATCCCTCTCTGGGTGGGAGCCCGAGGCATTGAATTTGACTGGAAATATATCCAGATGAGCATTGACTCCAACATCAGTCTGGTATGCAGTCTAGCCCTATTCTCCCTTTATGCCGTTAGCTGCCATACTTCTCGCAAACGCTTGGCCCCAACTTCCCATTCCCTCCCTGCAGGTCCACTACATTGTTGCATCGGCTCAGGTCTGGATGATAACACGCTATGACCTGTACCACACCTTCCGGCCTGCTGTTCTTCTCCTAATGTTCCTTAGTGTCTACAAGGCCTTTGTCATGGAGTAAGCCGGGTGGGGTGTGAGCTGGCTGGGTTCAGATGGGGGTGTGTTTTCTCTTTCCTATCCTCATTGTGACATTTCCCCACAGGACCTTTGTCCACCTCTGCTCCTTGGGTAGTTGGACAGCACTGCTGGCCCGGGCAGTGGTGACAGGATTGCTGGCCCTCAGCACCTTGGCCCTGTATGTTGCTGTTGTCAATGTACACTCCTAGTTTGGCATCCCAGGGGTTGGCGTACCTTTTCATCGCCTCTCTCCAGATTTTAGTGAAGTAAACAGTGTTTGGAAAAGTTTTTGGTACGTCCATTTCTCTCTCAGAAACCCAATCCTCGGACTTAGGTCCCACAGAGCCTGGCTTCAGAACCAGGTAAACAAGGTGGGATGTTGGCCAGTCTTCCTGGTTTCCCCATGGGAGCCTGGGGGGCTCGGTAATCATTGAACGGGCTAAAGAATGGACACACTAGAGTTCAAGAGGGGGATTTGGGGTAGAGGGGAATTCTTCCTGTTCTTACAGCTTGGCCTGAGCCCTCTTCTATGTAGAGTCGTCCCTAAGCTGGTTACCTCCACCTTGGCAGCCCCTATTTCCTCACCCTAGTCCGTTCTCCATGTGACAGCTAGGGGACCTCATATAAAACCTGTCTAACTCGGTCATTCTCCCCTTGCACCTCTCTGTGGAGCTTCCTGGTAAAGGTGACAGTAGGTCATGCCGTTTGCCCTTGATAATTCCAGAGCTGCTCCTTGGGATGATTTCCCTAGTCAGATTTCCACCATCTTTCAAGCCACAAGGCCACTCTGAAGGGTTCCTCAATTCTGAGCTTCTCCATGCTTCAACTAGTCCTGCAGCCTTCAGATTAAACCCTGGCCTAAGTCTCTCGGTACGTGTATGGGGGTTTGGGGGCATGGGAATTCTAGGTCAGCTAGTCAAATAGCTGTTGAGCCTACCAAAGTGGATACTGTCCTGGATGCTCACTCTCCGCCACTGTGCTTGTGCCCTTCCTGGTTCCAGTGGGCTAGGCTTTTGCCCTATCCGCTACCTAAGAAGAATGTGTCAGAACTGAGACCTTGATAGAAATCCTACTGTCTTAGAGCGCTTCTTCACCTTGCTCCCAGCGTCGTCATACCTCCCACCCTACTGGGAGGGCACTGAGGAGGAGGACAGTTGTCACATCCCTCTTGCACTGGGCTTTAAGATGTTTGACCTTAGACATAGGAAATGGGATCTCCTTTAGGCTCGCTATGATAATCTGTTTACAGAAGGCACAATTCCTATCGGATGGACCTACCTCCTTCCCCACCCGTCCTCCGTGCCAAGCATCCCCAACAGCTTGTGTACTGAGAGTAAGGGAATAGCCTTGACTTTGTGTGGTCAGGAGGTGAACAGGATGCACGCTGTGGAGCAGTACTGGGACCTCCATCTTGTGGCCTGCCTGTCCCTTCATGGAACTAATCAGTGCCCTGATGGAGAAGCCCAGGCTGTGATTAGAGGTCTCAGTGGAAGATAGGGTTTATTGAGACACAGAAACTATCTTACTCAGCTTGTAGGTGGGGAGGCTCAGCTGAGATCTGACGGACCAGTTAGTGGGACAAGCAAGAGAAAAAGAAGTGCCTGGGTATAAGAAGTGCAGGTATAAGGGCCAGGCTCCTGGCAAGCATCAGACTGTTGGTTCCAGTTTAACCGGGCTTGAGACATAGTCTAGTAGCAGCAACTAAAGCTGATAGTCGATACATTGACCAGGGCAATGGTGGTTCTACCAGAGTTGGTTTGGGGTTTTGGAAGCTGTCCATGGTGGTGGTATGGAAGGACAGGAACTAGAAGGCAATAGTGGAATAGCCCCTAAGCAGGGGTAGGAAAAGAGCTCGAAGCCAAGCAGTGAGCTGATTGGTTTTTGTTGGTCAGTAGGAGGCGAGTGGGAGATGTCAGGTCAGTCAGGGGCAAGAGCATTCACCCTTCCTAGGGAGTTCTACCCTGCTGTCAGTGAGGCTGGACAGCAAATGGGAACAGGTTGAGAGTGTGGAAAGGCCAGTGTGGGTCACGTTAGTCTAGCAGGAGCCTGGAGACAGATGGGCATAATGGCCATGAAACTGAAGTCCTCAGGGCTTGAGGGGTTAGGGCTGAGGATAGACAACAGGAAGAGAATCCCAGGCCCGGCCAGGGAGAGAAGCTCCAGACAGGAGAGAAGGACAGATTACCAGGAAAGGGAGTGGCCAGAGGGAAGGGCATTCCCAGCAGCTACAGGAGTTGGCTCTTCAGGAGCGAGGGCTTTGTGGGGGAACCTCCATAATTTGTAAGAACACAAGGGCACAGGCACCAGCACACAGAATCAGCGAGGACCCTGTGGACCATGGCAACCCGCTGCTTGGTGTGGAAGTCTGGGCCCCTGCACCAACTTTCAAAAGGCCCTGCAGACACTGCAGCCCCGAACTTCAGTCCCTGTGGTAGATTTGTGGGAGGTCAAGGCTATTGGTAAACACTTAAGACGATGCAGGTGATATGACATGGCTTTATTACTGTCCAGCAGAACATGAGGGATTTGTAACAGAGCCCCACACAACCCTCTTGTCCAGATGGAGTCCTTGAGATGGACACACCTCCACAGGAGCTGCCAACCGCTGTTTAGCCCCTCCCATCCCAGTACTTTCCTGGGTGTGGGACTATGGAGTGAAAGGGGTAAAGGGTAGAGTCCCTCCAATGGTGTCATGGGCTGCAGAAGTGGGCACAGTTCCATAGGGCTGGGGACAGATTACACGATGTTTTGTCCCAGCTGATAGTGGATGGAGAGGTGATTACCCCTCTAATAGTAGAGTTCCTGGTCCCACCAGCCTAGAGGAGAGAAAACCCAATGTTGGGATGTACAAGCAGAAGGGCTTTGATTTAGAGGGCCCTTTGGGCTTGAAGTCATATGTGAAAGGTCAGAGGTCAGAGAGCTGCTCTAAGAACCATTCAGGCCCGACCCCCAGACCCCCAGCCTCCACACTCACTCCCTGGGCAACAGCGAACTCCAAGTTTCCGGATCTCATCATAGACAAAGATGAGAAGGCCAAAGGGCATGGGGACCAGCCACCACTGGAACCTGAAGGGCGGGAGAAGGGAAGGCAGGTCAAGGCTGTCCCCTGGTCAGTGTGCTGCATCCCCCACCCTTTGCCAGTGCCCCGCAGCTCCTCACCGGATGGGCATGAAGTTGAAGATGTTGGGCATCCCTGGGCAGTAGCACAGGAAGCAGCCAATGCAGACCTGAAACACGATGGCGATCACCAGGATCCTGTTCCTGTTGGGGAGAGAGTCTCAGACAGGCTGGGCACGGAGACAAACCAGCCACTGGAAGCTAGAGGAAGGAGGGACTTGGGGAGGTCCCAGACCAGCGACTCTGGAATGGCCGTCCTTAGGAGCAGGAGCTGGGCCTCTAGGCCTCAGCCCCTGGGTTAAGATATGGAACTGCCCGGATGACCAGCTAAGGCCATACTTCCATGGTTTGTAACCAGCTCACTACGTGTGATGCTGGCATTTGCTGTTGGGGAGCTGGTAGAATCTGGAACTGGGGACTGGGTGGGGGCAGAGTTGGGCCTGCTGGGGACACCTGAAGAATCCCTGCTGGAAAGCGGAGAGGCGGCGTGTCTTGCGGATGAGGACATCAGCGATCTGGCACATCTCGATGCTGATGAAGAACACGGTGTAACAGGTGTACTGCTGGTACAGACGCTGACCAAATGTCTGCAGGCCGGGAGGGGACAGAGGCAGCCTGAGCCTAGGTGTAGAGCCTCTGCAACCCATTGCACACCGAGGTCCCTGACTCCCCTCTCTACATCCACAGGCTGGGCTGCAGGACCCCGGCATTGAGAAAGGCTTAGCTATCTGAGTCTGAACTGGCAGATAGACCGTGAGGTTTTCTCAGGAAAGATTTTCCTGAAGACCAAGTAAGGAGCCTGGGAAAGGGAATTGGAGGATATTCAGAGAAAAGTGACGGGGACCAAGGAGCAGTAGAGAGGAGGACATGGACAATAGAGGATGTGTGTCCCACATGGGGTCATCTGCTATATATGCTGTTCCTTCAGCAACGCATTGTGTTCGTGCATGCATGTGTGCGTGCATGCATGAGTGACTGTGTTCTGGCTGGCCTAAAACTCAACTATATAAAGAGCAGGCTGGCCTGGAACTCAGAGATCCACAACTCATCTCAATAGCTGTAGGTGTCACCTGGGCCCTAAGTAGCCATTGTAACATCTCTCATCCATCCAGTAAAACATCAGAGTGGCAGGTGTCAGACTGCCCAGAAGGCCCCACTCCCAGAGTTTCTGACCACAGGCCTGAGAATTTGCAATGAATTTTGAGATGCTGTAAATTCAGAACAGGTTGAGAAGAGAGGCAGTGACAGGCCATACAGCTTGTGGGATTGATGTGGTACCTTGAGTCCAGGCTAGCTCCAGGCTCCGCATTCTTAACTGTGACGGTGTGGCTTTGGGGAATTTCTTGCTCTGTAGCCTGTTACTCTTCAAAACACACTAAACACAGCTGGCCACAGCTGGCCACAGCTGGCCACAGCTGGCCACACTGCCCTTCAAGCCTTCAGTGAAACAGGTGGCACCCACCAGAACTCTGTGTGAACGACATTACTAGGAAAATGACAGCAGAGGGCCACTTGAACCTGAGATGAAGTGGTTAGGACAGCAAGAGGGTCACCTCTCTCTGGGAGCCTCAGAAGCAGAAGGTGGAGCCAAGAGTGGTGAGAAAAAGTCTCCCAGCAACCACACAGGCAGGGTGGGAGTGGCAGACACTCTAGCTGAACTGTCAACAATGGTGCCTGGGGGTGGGCAGGAGGAAGTGGGTGCTCACCCATTCCTGGCCGTAGCTGTCTTGAAGATCTTGTAGATGGTGGTCCTCCCATTGTGGTCGCAGCCCCACACACAGCAGAGGGAACCAGCCCTCCTGGGCCATGGCCGTGAAGTAGTCAGCAAAGCCGGCAAATGACTGAATGGCACCTGGGGAAGGCGAGACACAGGAGTGTAGGCTCAGAGATGGAGACGTAACACAACCAAGCACACACACAGTGCAGGGACACAGGACCAAAACACAAGACACATGTACATGCAGACAGGAACAGACAGAACCCCAAAAGACCAAGACACCCTGAAACAGCAGGGTCAGAGTTACACACTCAGACCAGAGAGGCCACCATGGATAGGCAGGGACATGCGGCAACCAAGCCCCAGAACCCTAGCCAGGAAGCCCACAGCAGGTCCACAGGGCTTACCAATCTGAAAATAGGAATAAGCAGCCAGGGGTTCATTGACCAACCGGTCCCGCCTAGGGTTCCGTGGGCGCAGGTGCATGATGTCACTCTCGGCCTTTTCATATGCCAGGGACACAGATGGAAACTAGCCGGAAGCAGAAGGAAGCAGCAGGGCTGAGGGCAGCCTGGGCCACTGACTCCTTTCAGTCTGAAGCCAACCCACACAGACACACACAGACACACACAGACACACACACACACACACACACACACACACACACACACACACACCCCCTACCTCTAGGGAAGACAGGGGAAGCCCTGCAGTGGCCACACAGCCACACTGGCCTGACAATCTGGGCCACTTGACCTCTGTGTGCAGGGCGCATGTCTGGGTGACACTTCCCTACAGATGTATGCCTTTGGTGTGTGTTTTGTTTAAGACAGGGTCTCATGTAGCTTAGGCTGGCCTTGAACTCCTGATTTCCCTGCCTTTGGTGCACATCACCACGCTGGGCTAATGCCTGCTTTAACCCCACGAGCTTTGGCCCTTTGGCTGGTTCCCTCTTCTCCCTTGCCCCTTTAGCACTCTTCCTCCTCTTTCTCTGTATTTTGTCCTCTGGTGCTTGTGGTAGTCCAGTCTGAGGCATCTGTTTCCTGTTGCTATGACTTTCTTTTCCATTCTCTCTCCCTTGCCCCTCACCTACCTTTTTCTCCGAGGGCTTTGACTCTGAACTTACTATGTAGCCCAGGAAGACCTCTAACTCTGGGGTCCTCCTCTGCTTCCCAAGTGCTAGAGTCACAGGCATGTGTCACACACCAGGCCTTACGCTAGTCACTCTCTTCCCCCACCGAGTGAGTGTGTGTGTGTGTGTGTGTGTGTGTGTGTGTGTGTGTGTGCAGGCGCATGTGCACATTCTCAAATGCACTCTGTCCCCTCCCCACTCCTGTCTGTGATGAGTGAAGGGACAGTCACTGCTGGGTGGCAGCAGACTGGACTGATCAGGTGCACCAGCCCTGGGGAACAGGTTGCCTGAGCTCAGATCCCAGCTGGGACCACTAATTAGCTGAGGGACCTGGAGCAAGCCACTCAGCTTGTCTGCCTCAGTCAGATGATCAGCAAGATTGGGGAGAATCCCAAGGAAGCCCGGCCTGAGGGCAGTGATGGGGACATTAAGCAGATTAGCTGCATTATCGTGGGCCCAGCTGAGTCAGCACTGTGTAAATAGTTGAACACACCTGTGAAGGGGCCCATGTCTGCTGCCTTCGGGGTGCATCTGTGTCTGCTGTTGGATGTCTGTCTGTTACCATATGTGACTAGATACCTATGTCCGCAAACATCTCTACTTATTCTTGGTTTGTCTGTCTGTCTGAGCAGGGTCTCACTATGTAGCCAGGGCTGGCCTCAAACTTGAGATCCTCCTGTCCCTGCCTGTCTCTCACATGCTAAGATTACAGGCATGCACCTAATTGATACCTGTTTGTCTGAGTGTCTGTGAGTCTTCTGAATCCATGGTTCTCTCCCTGTCTACCTACCTGCTAACCTCTGTGTCTATTTCTGGATGCCTGTTGATCTAAAAATAATTATAATGATCTTGTCCATTGTGTCCACCCATGAGTGTGTATGCGTGAGGGCACAATGGGGTGGGGCACCCAGGCATCAGATTGGAGACTCACGATATCTGTGCAGAGTTCTATGAAGAGAATGGTGATACACCCAAGGGGTAGGGGCACACTGACAGTGATATAGATAAGGTAGGGTGTCAGTTCTGGAATGTTCTTGGTCAGTGTATAGGCGATGGATTTCTTCAGGTTGTCAAAGATCAGTCGGCCTGTGGGGGGCAGAGCAGGTACCTCAACCTCCTCCCAACCCGCTTCCCCCTGAGCGCCCCTGCCCCCACGGCCTGCCCCATCCCTAGCAGGGCACTGACCCTGCTCCACGCCCGTCACAATGGAAGCGAAGTTGTCATCCAGCAAGATCATGTCAGCAGCATTTTTAGCAGCATCGGAGCCAGCAATGCCCATGGCTACACCAATGTCAGCCTTCTTCAGGGCTGGGGAGTCATTCACACCATCCCCTGTTACAGCCACAATGGCACCCTGGGGGCAGTAGGTCAGAGGAGTCCGTGGTTAGAAAGACAGCCACCCAGGGCCAGCCTGGCCCATCTGCCACCCTCCTCATCAGGGCCTCACCAGTCGCTGACAGCTCTCCACAATCACCAGCTTCTGCTGAGGACTGGTTCGAGCAAACACCATCTCAGGGTGGGTGCGCAGCGCCTCCACCAGCTCAGACGGGTCCATGTCCTTCAACTGCATGCCATTGATCACACAGGCCCTGGCATCCCTATAGGAGGAAGAGCGTCTCACAGGGCTCTCAGTCAGTGTGGGTTGTGAGGAGAACCACGGGAAGGGCTGACCGTTGCTTACTTCTTATTAACCTGGTCTACGGGCATTCGGAGGCGGGCGGCGATGTCTTCCACTGTCTCGCTGCCTTCCGAGATGATGCCCACACTGGCTGCGATGGCCTTGGCTGTGATGGGATGGTCACCAGTCACCATGATCACCTGTGGAAAGGCCAGCACACCCTTCACCCCTTCAGATCTGAGCAGTGTCCCCATTCTCCCTGGTAGCTATCTGTCGACCCAATCATTTGGCAAGCAGGACCATCTGCTGTGCCTAAGACAAAAGAGGCAACTATCCCAGTCTTTACATAGTTCTAGTGCGGGAAGATAGAAGTATACAAGATAAGCAAGTGAACTAACTGTAGCACATTAAGAGGGGGAAATAAACTCAGGGAAAGAAGTAGTATCTTGATTGTGTACAAGAAAACCTCACTGAAGAGGTGGCATATGAGCTGAGACCTAAAACTGAAAGTTGGCCATGTGGAGGTGTGTAGGAAGAGCATTTCTGGCAGAAGGGAGAATCAGGGCAAAGGTCCTACGGCAAGAATATGCCTGAGTTGCTGAAGATACAGCGCCCTAGAGGCGTAAGAACCAGATAGAGGGCTCAGTGGCTTGCCCCCATGTTGCTGGTTGGAGTTCCCTGGCCTCGATTGAGCAAGTAAGCCCAGATGTAGCCAATCAAGGTATTCTGTCCCCCAGCCACCACAGCTGGTTTGGGGATGAAGATGGGACCCAATGGAGCAGGGCAGGTGGGAGTTTCAAATTAAAGCTGCAGGGAGTGGAAGCACGTTGTCATTTTTGCACACTCATGCTGAAGCACTGCTTGAGATCTAAGCCAGGAGAGAGAGAAAGGAAGCTAAGACATGAAAACAACATCTCCCCAACTACACTGCGCTCCTGCATACAGTTTAGACGTGAAGCATCCTTCCCCAGAACTTCCGTATCATGAACCAATGAAGTTGAATCTGTGACAGTTACAGGTGGTTTTCTGTCACCTGCTGTCCTCATCCCTAGCTGGCATACCCGGATGCCTGCCGTACGGCATTTGAGCACAGCATCTGGAACAGTGGCCCGGGGAGGGTCAATCATGGATACAAGTCCCGCAAAGCAGAGGCCACTACTCGGAAAGTTCATGGCCTCCACATCAAAGGTGTAGCCAGGCGGGTAGTCCTTCTCATTCAGGTAGAGCTGGCAGAAACCTGACCAGAAAAACGGGGACATGAGAGGCTGGGCAGAGAGCGTGCTACCAGGGCCAGCGGGGTCAGGAATTGGGAAATAACCAGGCCCCTGGATGACAGATCCTGAATCCATCCTTAGCCACCCCACTGGGCAGACAAGGAGTCTGAGATTTAGGGCCAGGAATGGCCTGTAATCTGAGCTCTTGGGAGGTAAAGGTAAGAGGATCAGGAATTCCAGGCCAACCTGAGCTACATGCTCTTGTTGGGAGGGAGGGAAGAAGTCAGCCAAGCAAGCTCTAGAGGAAACATTTCTTTCAAAGCTAAGAGAAAAGCAAAATTAAATAATGGGTCTTTGCCTCCCATAGTTTCCAGGGGTTTGGGAAGTTTGAGTGAAGACAAAAATTGGGTAGGGTCAAAAGTAAGGATAAAAGAGGGTCATGGTGGCCCACTCCTTTAATTCCACACTCAGGAGTCAGAAACAGGTGGGTCTCTGAGCCATCCTGGTCTACAGAGTGAGTTCTGGACAGCCGGACTGCATAGTAAAACTGGCTCAGAAAACAGAAATCAGGACAAGGGTTTAGGGGATGTCCAGCATGGAGGGCAAAGAATATGAACGATCAAGGGGTCAAAAGGGCACTGGATAGTAAAATAAAGGCAAGGGTCAGAAAAAGAGGGGACACGGGTCAAGACTGACACAGAAAGGGAAATCGAGGGTGAGAGCTGGGACTGACCAGCCCCTGGAGGTTCGCAATCACACAGTCTTGCCTAGCATGCGCAAGGGCAAAAGGCCGTGGGCTCCATCCTCAGGACCACATGACCTTTTGGTCAGGTCCGGCCGGGAAGTTTAGAGGGGTCCATGCCCACCCTTCTTGACACACTGCCCCATTCAATGGCAGCTCTCACCAAGAACGCGTTCGCCTAGGCCTCCCAGGCTAAGGTAGGCTGTCTGGAAGGCCTCACGCCATTGCTCGTCCAGGGGCAGCTCCTGGCCCTTGATGAGGATGGAGCTGCAACGCTCCAGCACGCGCTCTGGGGCGCCCTTCATCACCAGCAAGTGCCGGGGGTCGCGCGGATCCTCCAGGGTGTGAATGGACAGCTATGGGCGGAGGGAGAGGCGGAGCTACGAGCTGGACCAAACTTGGAGGGGCGTTAAGCTTGGCCATGTGTGAGGGGCGTGGTTAGATGGGGTGGGGCCTGAGGGTGTAGGGTCCTGCATAAAGCAAAGATGCCCCTCTGCTCTGCCTAGGGACTGTGGGTGGGGCTTGATTGGAAGGGAGCTCGCATGTGGGCGTGGTCTAGTAGTATGTGGGCGGGGTTGTGGGCTGGATGGACTAGGAATTGAGGCTCCTCAAAAGATAGACCGCCCACAGTGAGCGTGGTCTGTTGTGGATAAGGCTCAGAGCTCAAAGCACCTGAAACTTGTTGGTGGAGTTGAAGGGGATCTCGCAAACTTTGGGGAAGCGGTCCCGATAACCCATGGCGTTGCCCAACGTCAACTCCGAGAACTTGAGCAGCGCAGTCTCAGATGCGTCTCCGATCACTATGCGCTGTGAGCAAGGTCCAGTGTGAGGATTGAAACCGGAGACTCCAGACATCACCCTCTAGAATCCCTGGGTCTCTCACCTTGGGCACTGGCACGGCGTCCTGGCCAGACTTGAAGGCAGCGCGGTTGCACAGCGTGAGCACGCGGCACAGCGCCCGCCAGGTCTCCGACGATTGGTCGAACGTTTGCCCTGGAGACCAGATGTCTGGGCTGGGACCTCGAGGGAATGGATCCCACAAACCAGAGCTGCGCCCTTCCTACTGCATCCAGGCTGAACCGGGTCCCCTCCCCAGGCATGGATAGTACACCATTTCCATTTCGTATCCCAAGATAGAGCTTTCTCCAAACATCATATAGAGAGCCCCCTGAAGACCAGATTCCCTTCACAGACCTGTCCCTCACAGGACCTAAGACCTGCCACCTCTCATTAATGCAAAGCATGTCTCAGGCTCCCCATCAGACCACCAGCTGCATCCAGTCCTTGCGCTTTCTCCTCCCACCCCCACACCTGACTGGTCTTCTGTGGTGTCTGCCGTGTGGATATGGTTGTCAAACCATAGATGAGACACCGTCATGCGGTTCTGAGTAAGAGTTCCTGTCTTGTCTGAGCAGATGACTGACGTGGAACCTAGGGTCTCCACTGCTTCCAGATTTTTGACCACACAGTTTTTACTGGCCAGCCTCTTTGCTGTCAGTGACAGGCAGACCTGCGGATAGATGGAGGGATACAGGTATGGCCAGGCCCTGCCACCAGTCTCCTTCCTGTTCTACAGCCGCCAAACTTTGAATGCAGGATTCCTCTTACCAGAAAAACAAAACAGACTTGTTCTCTCCAAGCTGTTTGCAGCCCATGCCTTCCCCAGTATCCCCAGATACTCTCTCTGAGATGTCCCAGCTCACATCAACACAATGAAAATTGAAAAATGAATGTCTGAGCCTCGGGGTTGGGGATTTAGCTCAGTGGTAGAGCGCTTGCCTAGCAAGCACAAGGCCCTGGGTTCGGTCCCCAGCTCCGGGAAAAAAAAAAGAAAGAAAGAAAGAATGTCTGAGCCTCACTTCTCTGGGTGAATTCTGAGCCTGGGCTGACTTCCCACAGTGACCTTATCTTGCTTGGTCCACTACGGTGTCTGCTCACCTATGAGCTCTGGCTTGTGACACAGGGCCAGCCCAGAGCAGCTTGGTACATGCTCACTGAATGGATGGATGATTTGGGGTGGGGAGGTGAACGGATGGATGGATAGGAGGGACATTGGTGGGATGACTGAACAAGCAGCTGTCTGCTCCCTGCACCTCCCTCTGTCTCCCTACTCACCGTGACAGTAGCCAGCAGCCCCTCAGGCACATAGGCTACCACAATGGCCATGAAGAAGACCATGGCCCGAAGGAAGGTATAGCCGATACACATGGCCACCACAAAGAATGTGGCACCGAAGAGGATGGCCAGGCCAGCAATGATGTCCACAAAATGTTCGATCTCGATCGCGATAGGAGTCTTCTCGTTTTCCACACCCGAAGCCAGAGAGGCGATGCGTCCAATGATGGTGCGATCACCGGTGCTCACCACCAAGCCCTGCGCCGTGCCTGCAGGCGCAACAAGAGGAGAGCTCAGGGTGAGTTGGGCAGCATCAGAAAGGTGCTCTGGGGGTTTGGGGATTTAGCTCAGTGGTAGAGCACTTGCCTAGCAAGCACAAGGCCCTGGGTTCGGTCCCCAGCTCCGAAAAAAAAGAAAAAAAAAGAAAGAAAGAAAGAAAGGTGCTCTGTGGTGGGGAGTCACGTGGCATGCAGCACGCAAAACAGAAAAGGAGCTATCGCGGAAAGTGTGGAGTCTGTGTGGCTTCAGGACAGGCTAACGGTGCTTCACAGACCCTCCAGACACATGGTGGAGAAGAAGGCGATGTTGCGGGTCTCAAGGGGACTCTCGTGTGTACACTCAGGTGAGCGGGTCTGCGGTTCAGACTCTCCAGTAAGCGAGGAGTTGTCCACCTTGCAGCCCTGGGCTGACAGAATTCGGATGTCTGCTGGGACGCGGTCCCCGCCTTTCATCTCTACCAGGTCGCCCACCACAAGCTGATCCGCGTTGATCTGGAACTTATCCCCGTCTCGGATCACGGTGGCTTGCTGTGGGGCGGGGCAGGATGATAGTAGAAGTTACTTAGCGTGGAGATATAGGGAGGTGAAAACTGGGAGGAGCTGGAGCCCTGGCAGGGGAGATGGAAGCCATCAATAAGGATAGATCGGGGCTGATGGGATGGGCCCCCTGGAGATGGCAAGAGATGGCCCGAGGTGTTTTGGGGATTGAATCTGAAGAGAGGGTTAGCGGCCTGAAGGACCCACCTGGGGTACAAGATTCTTGAAGCTGGCGATGATATTTGTGCTCTTGAACTCCTGGTAGTAGCCAAAACAGCCAGTGACCACAACCACAGCAATGAGTGCCAACGCCAGGTACAACTGCAGTGAGACACACCGATTTTAAACGTAGGAGTCAGGAGCCCCCTCCCCAAGGCCACCGTTCTGCTTCAGAGTCTCCTGGGGTTCTTGGGGTCACCTCCAGGATGTCCTCAATCTACTGGGAAGCCTCATGTGCTGTATCTGCAGTCCAAGCCCTGGCCCCCATGTTCTACAAATGCCACATTCACTTGCCTTGTGTCTTCTGTGTCTTGTGTCTTCACACCTAGACCCATGGTCCCTGGTTCCTGATCTCTATGTCCCCATATGGTCCTTGTTCTGTGTTTCTTGATCAACTCCCGGCTCCCCTAAGTTGTGTGTCTGCCATGCTTCTTCCTGTTTCTGTGCTCCATGTTTCATATTGGTTTTTTTTTTCTAAGCCATATGCCACCCTATGACAGAGCCAAACTATTGGCTTTGTTGTGGCTTCCTTTTTTCTTCTACTACCCTTTCAATCCCCTAACACTAGCTGGGAAAGAGAAAAAAAGATAGGGGGAAAGGGAGCATCCTTATCATTCGATGACTTCCTGCTGACTAGGGGCATCGAGTTCCTTGGGGGAAGTTTGATCTTCGTGGTCAGGACATATCTAATTTCTTCTTATTGTTGTTTCTTGTTTGCATAGGATTTAACAAACCACAAACAACGGCATCCAATACAACCACCAACCCCCCACAACCATGCCTCTCAGGCCCAGCATTTATACACCCTCTGAGAAGTTCCCAGAATTCCAAATAATCACACAGCTATCTGCTGTTGACGAAATCACGCCCCTGCTAGAGGGCAGAGCAAATCCTAGTCAGCTGCTGTGGACAGTCTGAAGCAGCCCCATGTCCCACACCTGGAAACACATTCTCATACTATTTCTGTGTTCTTTAAAGAAAGCAAAATTCTCACTGCACCGTGCCCTTGCGCACATTAGACCCTGCGTCATCTCGTGCTGCTGTGTCTGTGTCTGTGCTGCAGACCTAACATGTCTTCATTGGTACCTCATGTTCCCCAAAACCAAGACTGTGTACCTCTCACTACCAGCGCCATGTCACTTGACCTAGGGCTTTCAAGCCCCTTTCCAGGGTCACACATATCACCTGTGTCCTCTGTCTGACCCTGACACACATCAAGTCCTCTGTACACCTCTGTTCCCTCCGTCAGCGCTTTTATATCTACTGTCTGTGTCTCTGTGTGCTGTGTCTGGTGTTGTGTCTCATGTCCTTGGTCTGTCCTGTGTCCTCATTTCCTCCCCTTCTTGGATCTGTTTCCTACCCTCCCTCAGTGTCCCTTATGACCTACGTCCTCAGGTCTGTCCCAAGGTCATCTGTCTCCCAGGATCCATGTCCCAGAACTGCTTCTGCTCCCTCATTCTAGATCCCGTCTGCCTTAAGTCCTGGGCACTTAAGTGTCCCCGTGCCCGCCCTACCCTCCACTCACATTGTCATCAGTGGTCAGGTCTCCCTCGCTGGCCTGAATTGCAAAGGCAATGAGGCAGATGGCCGCAGCCACCCACATGAGGCACTGCAGACCACCTGCCAGCTGCCGGGCGAACTTCACGTACTCGGGGGTGCCTCGAGGTGGCCGGAGTGCATTGGGCCCATCCCTCAGCAGCAGCTCAGCTGCCAGACTCGCCTTCAGGCCCTGGGAACAGGCAGAGTAGTCGTGGCAGAGGCTACAGGGCCTTGCCCTCACCCATCTGCTTTGGTCTCCCTCGGCCTTTCTCTTCTTTTTTTCTCTCC
Organism: Rattus rattus; assembly: GCF_011064425.1. Lineage (NCBI taxonomy): Eukaryota > Metazoa > Chordata > Mammalia > Rodentia > Muridae > Rattus > Rattus rattus. Next base: position 165,302,977 of record NC_046155.1, read on the forward strand.
TTCCCTCTCACCCCCTCCTCTTCTCTTCTTCCCCTTCCTCTCTTTCCACTCTCTCCTGCCATCTTTCTCTTCCTTTCCCGCTCTCTCTTTACCTCTCCTTTTCTCTCTCTCTCTCTCCCCCATCTCTATCTTCTCCCTTGCTCTCCCCATCCCTCTCCCCCTTTCTCTGTTTCTCTGCATACGTCTCTTCTCTTCGCCATGTCTCTCTTCCTCTCTCTCTCTCTCCTCCATTTATTCCCACTCCTCCCACACACATTGCTCTGTGGTGATTCTCTCACCTTTCTCTCTCGCTGTTCCTCTTTCCTGTCCATCGCCCCCTTACTATGCCCACCCACTCCTAGCTCACCTTGGTGGCGCTGGTCTGGTACTTCTGCTCCAGCTCAGACACTGACAACTGGTGGTCATTCTGGGGGATGATGGGACAAGACACTCACTGTCTGGCTCTCACCGTCCCGTCCTGCCCACTGTCCTGGCTTCCGGACCCCACCCTCCCCCATGCTCACCATCTCCATCTCCTTCTTCATGTTCTCCAGCTTCTCCTTCTTCTTGCCTCCCCCACCTCCCGCCTTCTTCTTGCTCATCTTGGCAGCCATGTCCCCACCAGGGCCAGTCCCCAGTTCCACTGAGTATAATTCATAATTCTCCTGGGGTTGGGATGGAACAAAGGAGGTGTCAGATACCACCGGGAGTTCTGCCCGCCACCACTTCCAGCCACAAAACCCCCCAGATGCCACTCACTGCCTTCCCCATGGTGGCTGGTGCTCTGCCCTCTTTGGTCTACAGAGCCTACTAGGATCTGGGCCAGGCCTGATATACCCAGTTGGGTGAGGGTGGAGCAGAGCCAGCTGATTACAGCTGATTATGAGACTCCTTGGGGTAACCTTCAGGCTTGGACACTTTCTACTGAGCTGTTCCAGCCTGTCCAAACCCCATAGCCACCTGTCACTCAGATCAGGAACTGATGGGCTACAACAGCCACATAGCAACAAGAAGAGTAGCAAACATGGAGCTCTCACTTCATGCCCACAGTGTGAAGAGGGGCTCTCATACATACACTCACTGAACCTTCCAGAAACCCTCTGAGGTGAGGAGTACCCATTACCAGTAGGGAAATTGGAGCTCATCACTTTCTCCACCCTAGTCTAGGACAGATCATCTGCATAGTGTCCTCTTGGAAGCCCTAAAGTATTGGGCACAGTCACCTATGACATCGTATCATGTCTACCGTTGCCACCATGCGGAGACAGGAAACAGAGGCTTGTGGGGAATTTGACAGGGTCCCACTGGCATGCTTAATCACTGGCTGCTTGCCCACAGCGCCCGATCTTTCCCCTATCCCCACCCCACTCTGCTCAAATAAACGGTGGCACACATTGAGGAAAGGCTGTATCTAAGGGGCCCCTGGCCTGAGCTGGGTGTCAGGTGTCAGGAAGTGTGAGAGACCATGATCCCAGGCAGGGATCCTTGGGGCAGCAGTGGGGAAAAGGTAGGACCTTTGATAGGATTTTGCACTGGCCTCCCATAGTGGCCATGTCTCCAAGGGCATGTTGATAAGACTATCACCTTAGTAATGCCTCCTTGGGAGCAGGTCACCTGGGGAAGTAAAGGGTAGGCAGCCTGAGTTCCGCAATACTCGCTTGGCTGGCTGACTCCAGGAACCCCAAGGAGAGACAGGCGTAGTGACAGCCACTGCAGTGAAATCCCAGGAACACGGATGAGCCTCATCTGAGCCGAGCATGCAAAGTTTGTGTGGTTCCTCAACTCACAAGCTTTTGTCTCCTCACTACCCCACCTGAGCGTCCCGACTCAGTCCTGGTGCAGGGTCCCTCAGTAAGTTCTATGCTTTGTGCAGACCGATGTCAGCCAGGCCTCGGCACCTTGGCCCTTGCAACACCATTTATGTGGTTCCCTTTCCCAGAGAGCTGAGTGGCACTTTCTCATCTCCTTCAAGTCTCCTGCAAATGTCACCTCCTCTGAGAGTGCCCCCTGGAGCCCTGCAGCCCCACAGCGGTCCCCTAGCCACACTTCCTGTTCCGATCTGGCATCGTATTCTATTCATTCTGGTCATCTGACTCCATGTGGAAGGAAGCCGGGACTTGATTGCCTCTGGTAACCCACACACCCACCGTTGAGTGTGAACGGTTTTGGCTCAATGATGGGTGTGAGCATCAACTCACAAGCCTGGGGCACCAGGCAGGCTCTCTAGAACCCTTACCCTTTGGGAATATCTTGGATACAACTTGGTATCTTCAAACCCCGACCCCAGCCATCCAGCCCCTGCCCCCGGCATGCTCAGGGCTTGGGGAAGCTGTGGGAGGTGAGGGGTTGCGTCTGCAAGCCAAGCCACAGATTAGGAGACCCACACTATCAGCGGCAGCAGATGGCTAAGATGCTTTGGGACCTCTGCCTACATAGAGTGGCCCACTTTGGTCTCTACCTCAGTGGCTTTCTCTTCTCTCTTAAGACGTAGTGTTATTATGCTATTGTAAATTTTAATATGATTAGCTACTTTAACATTGATTAATGTTTAAATGTTTGAGACCTGTATGTTACAGAAACAATAAAATGAGGCTTCGACTTACCCTTCATCTGATTTAGCAACTGGGCACATTTGTTCTAGATAAATAGATCAATGGGTGAATAGAGATATAGATAGATAGATAGATAGATAGATAGATAGATAGATAGATAGATGATAGATAGGATAGGATAGACAAACAGATATGAAAGATAAGTAGATAGATATCAATATATATCTATATATATATGTGTATATATATACATATACATACATACATACAGGGAGAGGGAAAGAGGGAGAGAACCAAATGATTAGATTGTTGGATTGTTCAACCAATCAAGAGATTTCTTTTTTTTTAAATATTTATTTATGTATTATATATAAGTACACTGTAGCTGTCTTCAGACACACCAGAGGAGGGCATCAGATCTCATTATAGATGGTTGTGAGCCACCATGTGGTTGCTGGGATTTGAACTCAGGACCTCTGGATGAGCAGTCGGGGCTCTTAACCACTGAGCCATCTCTCCAGCCCCAATCAAGAGATTTCTATTTTGTTCTGACTGAATTATTATGAAAATTTACAGATAGGAACTTTTGTTTGTTTGAGTTTTGTGGGTCTCTCCTGTAATCCATGATAACTTTGAACTCCTAACCCTCCTGCCTTCACCTCCCAAAAGCTGGGGTTACAGACATGCCTGGTGAGAAACAAGACGCTTTGAGCTATATTTAGGCAGCTGCTGCCTATGGATAAGGTCATTTTTTACAAAAATAATCAGATGAGCAATTTCAAAAAGTAACAAGAGTAAGTCACTTTTATCTAAGTATGAGAACGTATTTGAATTCCACAGTTTTCCCATTGAAGTCCTTGCAGTCTGGGATCTGGACCAGATAGATGTCACTTTACATGCAGTGGCATGTCCCCTGGGCTCCTGAAAGAACCCATTTTGGGATCCCTTGGACCTGAATCCATAGTCACTACCAAAACCCGAATACATATAACCACTGCCTGAGCCTATATCCACAGCCACTGCCCAAGCCTGAGTTCACATACCTATTACCTGAGCCTGAGTCCACTACATGGTCATTGCCTGAGCCTGAGTTCACATACCTATTACCTGAGCCTAAGTCCACTACATGGTCATCTCCTGAGCCTGAGTTCACATACCTATTACCTGAGCCTAAGTCCACTACATGGTCATCGCCTGAGCCTGAGTCCACTACATGGTCATCGCCTGAGCCTGAGTCACTACATGGTCATCGCCTGAGCCTGAGTCCACTACATGGTCATCGCCTGAGCCTGAGTCCACTACACAGTCATCACCTGAGCCTGAGTCCACTACACAGTCATCGCCTGAGCCTGAGTCCACTACACAGTCATCGCCTGAGCCTGAATCTACACACTGTCATCTAAACCTGCACAGCTCCTAAATGCCTAAGCCTGAGCCCACACGGTCACTGCCTGATGCTATGGCTAGATAGCCACTGTCCAAACCAACACAGTTTCTTCCAGCATTCTCAACCTCCCACACCCAACCACCAAAAGATAATGCCTGCCAGGGCCAGCTTGAATCTGTACCAACGTTATGGCCTTGTTCATCTCAAGTGTACAACAGCCACACTGTGATTAGTTTTACCAGCTTCTCAGATTATATGGCCTTCCGACGGCACACAAATTCTGCATGGTAGGGATGAGGGTCTTGATTGGTCAAATTGTTCTTTTATCTTGTGTATAAACAACCCTAACGCCGTCTCTAGGTGGTGCGCACACAGGCCTCTACCTACAGACTGGATGCGGACTGAGCTGAAGAATCTAGAGGAGTCTGGTAGCTTGGATGGACTGTGGCCCACAGGGGAGAGGAAGGTGCTATACAATGCCACTTCAGGCTGATGGGAAACTTCTAGCACAGGTCAAGGGCAAAGCCTTCTCCGACAGCAGGAGTGGGGGATGCAGCCCCCACAGTGAGCAGCACTGCACAGCCCACTGAGCCTAAGGCACACCGGAGCGTCGCAGGCTTGTTTGAGAACAGTGGTCAGAATTGAATGTATTTTTTTTTTTTATCCCTAAGAACGAAGGGTCAAGGGGCTGGAGAGATGGCTCAGTGGCTAAGAGCACTGACTGCTCTTCCTGAGTTCAAATCCCAGCAACCACATGGTAGCTCACAGCCATCTGTAATGAGATCTGATGCCTTCTTCTGGTGTGTCTGAAGACGGCCACAGAGTACTTACTACATAAAATAAATAAATAAAAATCTTTTTTGGAAAAAAAAAAGGGTCAGAGGAGAGACAATTAAATAGAAAAATATATTAGGCAAATTATAGGGGAAATTTGACAAAGACTTTCCTGTACTTAAATGTTTCTAAGGCCTGATAAGACTCAGACTCCTGCTGCCTCCTTCTTTCTTATACTTCCTTTTCAGGATTAATGACTTCTGCTTTTCAAGTGTTCATTTCAGGGCTGAGGATGTCATTCACTGGTATAGCCCTGACTAGAATCACCCAGTGAGGGGCTGGGGGCGTGACTCAGTGGTAGAGCCCCTGCCTAGAATCCCCCAGTGAGGGGCTGGGGGCGTGGCTCAGTGGCAGAGCCCCTGCCTAGAATCCCCCAGTGAGGGGCTGGGGGCGTGGCTCAGTGGCAGAGCCCCTGCCTAGAATCCCCCAGTGAGGGGCTGGGGCGTGGCTCAGTGGTAGAGCCCTGCCTAGAATCCCCCAGTAAGGGGCTGGGGGTGTGACTCAGTGGTAGAGCCCCTGCCTAGAATCCCCCAGTGAGGGGCTGGGGGCGTGGCTCAGTGGCAGAGCCCCTGCCTAGAATCCCCCAGTGAGGGGCTGGGGGCATGGCTCAGTGGTAGAGCCCCTGCCTAGAATCCCCCAGTGAGGGGCTGGGGGCGTGGCTCAGTGGCAGAGCCCCTGCCTAGAATCCCCCAGTGAGGGCTGGAATGTATTATATGGTTCAGTGTCTAGTATGTGCAATGCTCTGGATTCCATTCTTAATAATACAGTAACAACACACACACACACACACACACACACACACACACACACACACACACACCAGCAGCAGCATGCTGAAGAGATGGCTCAGTGATTAAGAGCACATACTGCTCTTGCAGAGGTCCTGAGTTCAATTCCCAGCACGTATATTGAGCAGCTCACAGCCACCTGTAACTCCAACTCCAGAGGATCCAACACTCTTCTGGCCTCTGTGAGTACTTATGCACATGTAGAGTATGCATGTATGTGTGTGTGTGTGTGTATTCATGTGTGCACATATACAAACAGATCAATAAATAAAACATAAATCTTTTTTTCTAATCAATAAAACGATCATTCCAAGACCACTTTTGGCCCAGGGTGGATTAAGGACTTCCCTCAGCTTCTGCACTACAGCCCATATTCATATTCTGTCTGTCTATTTCATTCCTTCTTTTTCCTCTCTATCTCTCTTTTTTGCTTTTTTTCTTCCCCATCTCAGTGTTAAGTTTGAATCTGAAATCCCCCATATGTTGAATACTCATGTGCTGAATGTTTGGTCCCTAGTTGCTGACACTGTTTGAAGAGGTTCTAGAAACATCAGGAGGCCTAGCTCTAGAAACATCAGTGACTTGTGGTATGTCTCTGAAGCTTATAGCTAGCTCCAGGTCTCTTCTTCACAGGCGCTTTCTGCTTCTGTCCCGAAGTCAGCAGCCTCTTCCTCACCCCCGCCCCCACCTCACCTCCCACCTCCATGACGTTATGCCCCAGTCCACAGGACGGAGTGGCTAAGGACTAGGTCCTCTGACCCATGAGTCAAAAGAAATCTTTCAATAGCTTGTTTCTGTCACGTATCTGGTCACAGCTACACGAAAGTTACGTTCCAGACCTCGCCATTCTCCACCACAGCCCCGAGTTGATTCATCCCGGTTTCGTGCTCCCACAATGACAGGTTCCAGATATCCCAGTATGCACTGTGTGTTCTGCAGTGCTGGGCTGGCCCCAAGGAATGTTTGCTGAGTGTGTGCACCTCATCGTGACCTTGACTTTCAGTACGTGTTTGAGGCTACTGATAAGATAGTGGGCCCAGCAGTGCCCTTCACTCCCCACCCCTGCAGGCACCGGAAGTTGAGGCAGACACCGGGCAGGCAGGGACCTTACTTCTTACTCTAGAAGGCTCTCAGGCATAGGTGGTGGGTGAAAGAACCCAGGGCAAGGTTTGCCCCCCCTAGCTTGCTAATCTGGCGGTCAAGATTCCTGCATCCTGTTCCTGTGTCCCCTTCAACCAGATTAGAAAGGTCCTGGGCCGAGCCCTCCACTTCCTCAGGTAACCGCTGGGCTGCCCTTGCTGTAGAGTCCCAAGGTCATTCCATGTAGATCTGCCTTTTGTTACTCTGGGGGTTCTCTTCTTTCCTCCCACTCTTCTATACCCCCCTTTATAACCCTTTCACCCCCCTAACACCAGATAAGAGAGAAAAGGACACTGGAAGGGAGGCGACATTATCATTAAACTACTTCCTGCCGATTAGGGGCATTGAGTTCTTCGGGGTATCTTGTTCGCCATCAGGATATCTAAAGTCTTCTTGTCGTCTCTTTGCACACGGCTATGTGACGAAACAAAACCAACCAGCAACCCACGACTCTCTGGGGCCCTCGCGTCCATATGCCCCCTGTAAAGTCCTCAGAATTCCAAACGTCCCACAATGACAGAAACTCTCTGCTGCTGGCAAAATCACGCCCCTGCTAGACCACAAGGCAAATCGTAGTCAGCTGCTGTGGACGATCTGAAGCAGGCCCGTATTCCACACCTGGCAGCAAAAGGAAAGCATTCCCATTATATTTCTGTGTTTCTACAGCCTTCCTGATGCTGTTCCCACACAGAACACTAGCTCTGCTTCCCAGTGGCCATGGAAACAGGAAAAGGCCCTCCATCCCCTGTCCCTGTTTACTTAAAGGTCCTTGTACCCTCAGCTCTTTGACATCTTTACAAAATACAGATTCTGCTAGGGGAACATGCCTCTAACCCCAACACATGGGAGGCTGAAGCAGGAGGATCTCAAATTCAAGGCTAACCTGGGCTACATAGTAATACAATCTCAAAAATAAAATTGAAGTTCGGTGTAGTGGCTCAGTCCCAGTACTTGGGAGGCAGTGGCAGGCAGATCTCTAAATTGAATGCCAGCCTGGTCTACATAGTGAGTTCCAGACCAGTAAGGCTATGTAGAGAGACACGGTCTCAAAAACAAACAAACAAACAAACAAACAAACCAAAAAACAAAAAACAAAAAACGGGGTTGGGGATTTAGCTCAGTGGTAGAGCGCTTGCCTAGCAAGCGCAAGGCCCTGGGTTCGGTCCCCAGCTCCGAAAAAAAGAAAACAAACAAACAACAACAACAACAACAACAAAACAAAAAACAAAAACCATCAAAAACTGAGTTTTGCATTTGTTTTTCCTGTTATTTATTTATTCTTGCTTATATGTGTATTTCATGGCACAGCACAGATGTGGAGGAGGTCAGACGATCATTTGTGGAACTTGATTCTCTCTTCCCACACTGTGGGTTCTAGGAATCAAACTCAGGCTATCGGCCTTGACCGCAAGCACCTTGACCCACTGAGCCAACTTGTTAGCCCATGTTTAACTCATTTAAGTTATATATTATTTATATATTATTTATATACCACGGTTTGCATCTGGGGTGTCCCCCTGCAGATTCACATGTTAAACGCTTGGCCCTTGGCTTGTAGCATTGTCTTGAAGACTGGAGCATTTAGGAAGTGGAGCTTGGCTAAGAGAAGCGGGAAACTTGGGCATCTTTGTTAGGGTTTTACTGCTGTGAACAGACACTGTGACTGAGACAAGTCTTATACAGGACAGTGTTTGATTGGGGCTGGCTTACAGAATCAGAGGTTCAGCCCATTATCATCAAGGTAGGAGTAGGGTAGCGTCTAGGCAGGTATGATGCAGGCAGAGCTGAGAGTTCCACATCTTCATTCATCTGAAGGCTGCTAGTGGAAGACTGACTTCCAGGCAGCTAGGATGAGGGTCTGATAGCCCAGACCCACAGTGACACACTTCCTCCAACAAAGCCACACCTACTCCAACAGGGCCACACCTTCTAATCGTGCCATTCCCTGAGCCCAGCATATACAAACCATCACATTGGGGCAGAACTGTGAAGGTTGGACCTGGTCCAGGCCTATGCGCTCTGTTTTCTAGTCTGGGCGGTATGGGCCAGCCGCTGCTCCCTACGTCCACTGCCATGGGCAGAGCTGTGCCTGGAATCTCTCTGGAACTCAGAAATACACCTTTCCAACCCTTCCTCCCATAAATTGCTCTGTCAGCAGTCTGTCAAGTTAACATGACAGTAAGACCATGAACTGGGCCACGCCATGGGTGCATTTAAAATCCCTGTAAATACAGGAGAGAGTAACCTGAGGCATCTGGGGGAGTCCAGAGATGCTATGGCTACCTCTGATGGGGAGCGGAGAAGGCAGCAGATTGGCCAGGGCCAGGGCTGCCTTGGGAGCTGAGTGAAGAGTGAAGAGAGATCAAGGGAAAAGAAAGAACAGGGATGGGAAGGGAATCTGGATGACCTGGGAGCTTGGGAGGGGAGCAGGAGGGGAGAAGGCCAGAAGGCTAGTGTTGGGGTTCTGATACTCATAACAAGCACAGGTTACTAGAGACCAGAGAACTCTGATACAGCTACATGCCAAGGGAAGCGGTCCTTTCTGGTAGGCAGAAACCCATTTCCCAGGTTTCTGAGGAATGCCACCAGCAGTCCTCCTAGAGTCACTGTCCTCTGGAGTTTGGGACCTAACACACAGGATACAACAAACTTATTTTAAAATATTAACTTCTTGGCGATGGTTCTGAGGGTAAGAGTACTTGCTGCTCTTCCAGAGGACCCAGGTTCGGTTCCCAGCACCCACAACCATCTGTAACCTCCCAGTGTCAGGAGATCCAACACATTCTTCTGGCCTCCATGGGTACCAGGCACATACATCGTGCACATACATAGTTGCAGACAAAATACTCACCTCATAGAATATAAACAAAACTTTCTGCATATTTTATTATTTATTTACGTCTGGACTGAGGGTGCAGCTTCATTGCTGGAGTGTTTGCATAACATGCATGAAGCCCTGGGTTCAATTCCCAGCACCACATAGCCCAGGTACGGTGGTACACACATGCAGACCAAGCACTTGGGAATTAGAGGTAGGAAGATCAGATCAAGAGCATCCTTAGCAATGTAGAACGGTAGAGGGCAGCCTGGGCTACACGTGACCCTGTGTTAAATTTAGATGCACAGAGAGAGAGAGAGAGAGAGAGAGAGAGACAGACAGACAGACAGACAGACGGACGGACGGACAGACAATTCATATATGCACACATACACATTCTTAAGCGTTCTTTTACAGCCACTGTAACTTCTGAGTGGGAATATGTACATATGAGAGCAGGTGCCCATGGAGTCCAGGACAGAATATCAGATCTCCTGGAGCTGGAGTTACAGGCTATTGTGAGCCACTTGGCATGGTTCCTGGGACTGAAGAACTCTACACGAACACCCGTGTTCTTCAGCCTGGAGCCATCTCTCCAGCCAAGGTTTCCATTTCTTTGTCCTCCCAGAATAAACTAGGCTCCCTCCAGATTTACAGCTTTGCACCTCGTGCTCGACTTTCTTCTGCATCTTCTTTTCTTGGTGGGGTATCCGAGACATTCGGATTATAAAGTATCTGAGTATTCTTTTCTTGGGAGGGGGTATCCGAGACAGGGTTTCTCTGTGTAGCCCTGGCTGTCCTGGAACTCTCTCTGTAGACCAGGCTGGCTTCTAACTCAGAGATCTGCCTGCCTCTGCCTCCCCAGTGCTGGGATTAAAGTCGTGCACCACCACTGCCCTGGATCTTCTAGATTCTCTTTTCCTTTTTTTTAGACAAGGTCTCGAACTGGCCATAAGCTCTAGGTATCCAAGGATGAATTTCTGGGTCTCCACCCTGCGTGTCCAGTCCTGGGATTACAGGGTTGCCACCACATCCAGTTTTTGGGTGCCATTGATGGAATCCAGAGTTTCCTGCCCACTAGGCCTGCACTGTAGCCATGGAGCTACACCCCCCAGGCCCCACATATTTTTATGGCTCTGTCTTCTTCAGGCCACAGGTCTGTAGCTGCCCCTCAGAGCTTCCCAGAGCCACTCTGGTCTCCCTTCCAAGTCTCCAGGCTTCATTGTTTTTTCATAACTGCCACTGTCCAGAACCACCACCCAGTATGGCAGCTCCCAACCGCAAAGGCCAAGCTGAATTGACTTTTAACTCAGTAAAACCAAAGCTTGACCTCCTACGTTGCACAAGGTCCAGCGCATTTGGCTAGTGGTTTCCACACCAGGCAGAACTTCTGTCACCAGGTGACGTCGAACAAACCAGTGACTTTGTATTTCACTCTTTCTCGGTGTCTTCTCAATGTCACATAAGGCTGCTTTGTTTTTTGTTTTGTGTTTTTAGTTTTCAAGACAGGATCTCACGGGTCGTGCTGGCTGACCTGAAATCTGCCACGTAGACCAGGCTGGCCCAGACTATCAGAGATGCTTCAGCCTCCTGAGTGCTGGGATGAAAGGCACACACCTTTTAAAAAACAAAAATCCCGGGGTTGGGGATTTAGCTCAGTGGCAGAGCGCTTGCCTAGGAAGCGCAAGGCCCTGGGTTCGGTCCCCAGCTCCGGAAAAAAAGAATCAAAAAAAAAAAAAAAAAAAAAACACAAAAATCCCAGCCATTTGATTTTACTGTTGAAGACTAAAGAACCAGATGCTGGGGTGAAAGCCCGCTAGCTCAGAGGCAGAGAAAGCACCCAGCTGACCGTCTACTCCACGGACATCCTAGAAGGAAAAAGGTCTTTCTCCACCTTCCACACTGTCTTAAATACCCTTCAACTCAAAGACCCTCCTTTCTGTTCACTTCTGGTCACTCCCTGCCTGCTGGCTGGTCGCTTGCTCTGACTCTTGACCTAGGGTTGACTTTATTTAGCTCTTGGGTTAAAGGGGTGCGCTAGGGCTGCACCACACCACGACTACTTGTTTACAGTGTTGGGGTTCACAGTGAGTTCTCTGCAACAACCATGGCTAGCTATGGCTTCTTATTCTTGTTGTTCACAGAGCTGAGAACTGGTCTCAGGGCCTTGCACGGGCTAAGTAAGTGCCTAACCAAACCCCCAACCCTGGGAACCAAATCCCCACGATGGGAAGGGGTTGTTGTCAGTTCTGTTTTGTCGGTGTTGTGCTACTTTACATGTTTTGCTTGTTTTTAAGGAAATGTCTATAGTTCAAGCCGTTCTCAAACTCACGATCCTCCTGCCTCAGCCTCCCGAGTGCTGTCATTACATTCTACTTAGTTTGGTTTTCTGAGACAGACTCGAATGATGTAACCCAAGCTGGCTGTAAACACTGGGATTACAGACATGCACCACTGTGGTAATTTGAATGAGAAATGACCCTGTCAGTCTCGTGTATTTGAACACTTGGTCCTCAACCGGTGGCACTGTTTGGGAAGGTTTGGAACCTTTAGGAGGCGGAGCCCCTCTGGAGGAAGTAGGACCCTGAGGAGGACTTATTCTCATTATCTCCTTTGTCCTTTTCCCTCCCCTCCCCCTCCCCCGCCCACTCCTGCTCCTTGCAGGTAGATAAAAACAGGATCTTTGCTTCCCGCTCCTCCTATGCCAGGCTTTCCCTGTCATGCTAGACTCTCCCTATGGAACCATAAAGGCAAAACAAACTTTTTTATTCCTTAAGCCACTTCTGGTCATTGAGTTGATTGTAGCAGAAAAGATGCTAAGCCAGCGCCACGCCTGTCTTCCCTTTACATTAACCAGTAAAGAGGGGTCCCCCACCCATCTGCCTTAGGACTGAACTTGACACTGTTGTCCATAAATGTGCATTCACTCTCTGAAGGGGCCCCAGGGCACCTGGGAAAGTGGACCTACCCTGCCATGAGAACGTGCCTGGATGCCCACACATGCAGCAGGTGAATGGAAGCATAGAAACCCCAAAAGCTTTACTGCTCTTAACATTGTTGCCCAACTGACAGCTCCTTCAGCAAGGCAGCTGCTGATGTTCAAGGTCAGAGGCTCCAAGAACAGTTGGAAGTCCCTGGGTGAGGTGAGCGTTCAGGAGGACGTCATATCCTCTGTTTCAAAGACTAAAGAGATAGAGCTGGCCATCAAAAGGCATCCCACGATGATGCTGGAGATGCTGAAGCCCAAGGCTAGCCTGGAGTTCCTCTGGGCTCGCCTCCAATCCCCAACTGAGTTGGCTTCCCGGGTCTGTGGAGGTGAAGACAAGCAGGAAAGGTAGTTCCCAGGAGCAAAGGGATGAAGGGAGGGCCCTCCCTGGAGAATCCTATATCAGGACTGGCAGGGTGAGGACGAAAGGGCAGGGCTTGGTCCCCAAAGGAAGAAATACCTGGGAGGGACACCGGATGAGAGAGTTAAGCAGGACCCAGGAGCTTAGGGAAACAGAAGGGGCACACGGCCAGATGGCAAAAAGGGAGGGAGGCACCCCTGTGGTATGGTAGGGCATGAGGGGGTCCCCGGGGGAGAAGGCCAGCAGCTGGATGGTACCCACCTTCAGGGAGAACAGCAGGGCTGGGATTGCCAGCAGGATGCAGAAGCAGAAGGACGTGACGGACAGACAGAGATAATCCTTCGCTGGGGGAGGCAAGGCAATCAGCATGACTGGCCCGGGTAATCTCTGATAGGCTTGTTGCCCGGACATGGTCTGGGCTTCCAGCTCCTTGATTTTGGCCCCAGCAGCCATGGACCCTGACCTAAGGAGGAGGTTCTGGGTGATTAAAAGCTGTAGGTAGAGGGTAAAGGGGTCAAGAAGAGGGCATCTGAGCTCCCCAAAAAGAGGGTCAGAGCCAGGCCCAGCGGTCTGGCATCCATATGCTCAGTGGAAGGAGTGAAGAGGGCTGGAAGTTCGAGACCCACCTGGACTACCAAACGTGTTGAAGGGCAGCCTGAGCAACTTCGTAAGAAGACCCTGCCAAAAAGAAAAAGAAAAAACAGAAAAAAAATTATAAAGAGGCTGAAGATTTCCCCCCAGTGGTAAAGCACATGGCTCTGAGTGTCCATGCGTTCATGGGTGGCTGAGAATGTGGCTCTTGCAGTAGCAGGAAGGGGCTGGAGGCATGGTGCAGCACCATTAGCACCTTTGCCTAAAACCCACCAATGAGGACCTGGAGGTGTGGCTCAGAGGTACAGCTTTGCAAGCATCTGGGCTCAACCCTACTAACAAGAAAGAAAAAAAAAAAAATAAAAATAAAGGACCCGCCAGGTCAAATGAGGCACAAAACACAGATGATGCCATCCCAAGCCAGGGGTAGGGCACCATCTAGAGTCCACCACACCTCCATGTTCCTAGGGGATAGTTTTGATGGCCCCATATCCCCTCCACAAGCTCCCTGGAATCCCCTCCCTGTCTTTCTCAATTAACACAACACACACACACACACACACACACACACACACACACACACACACACACACACACACTTCCTCCCTCAATGTCCGTAACCAATCACCAACTCAAGGCCTGTAGGTCTTCTCTTTGCTCCTCAGTCCCTGAGATGGCCTTGGCAATCTGAGTCACTGGGCGTGGTCTCTCTAGTGTCCACCACTTCATTATGATTGGCCACTGTCTAGTGGGTGTGCCTCCAGTGCTTAAATCTGATTGGTTCAATGTCTTCAGGGGCATTATCCAGCCACACCTTTTTCTTCATGCTCTTGTGTTTGATGCTTTGAGTCAGGAGCCTGACTTACAGCTAATGGCCCTTTGTGTTATCCGCCATCCCCGGTTTGAACTCGTTAACTTAGTGTCTGGTGTATGGCTCTCACTCCCAGGCCGAACATGAGCTATTAGAACATGACTGATCACATCACGGTAACATCCTGAGATTTATGCCCAGGTTGGACCCTCAAGGCCACACAGTGACTCAGGCCAACAAGACCCAGGCTCTCCTAGAGTTCACAGTTCATGGAAGAGAAAAAGAAAAAGAAAATGTGAGCCAAATGTGTCATGGTTTGAATTTAAAATGCTCCCCTCCCCCAGCTCACTTGGTCCCTGGGTTTGGGGCGCTTTGTGAAGGCCATGGGACCTGGTAAGCATAAGTAAGTCTCTAAGGTGTAGGCCTTTAGTTTATAATTATAGCCTCTGCTTTCTGTCTGGGGCCATGTGAACAGCAGCTGGTGCTGGTCCTGCTGGCGTCAATTCTGCCAGTTCTGCGCCTCTGAACAGTAGGTTTTGTCCCAACTAAAGGATTCCCTCCTGGAAGGAGCCAGGGCTCCTGAGCTTTGGGAGGTAAACAGAAGCCACACATGTCCAAGGGAACCAAACCTTGGAAGACTCTTGAGGACCCCTCCCCAGCAGTTAAAGAGTAAACAACTGCAGGGGGAGGTAAGCCTCAGCCCTTACCTACCAGGTCTCCTGACAATCTCAGTGGAATTAAAACCAGGCCAAGTCGGAAGGGGGTCTCACCAAAACTGAAGCTGAACAAGTTTAACGCCAGCAATCAGGCTATTTTTTTTACCCTTATCAGAAACAGTATGATGCCAGTTGCCAGGAGGAATACAACTGCAGTGGTCAATGATGTTTGCAAGTCATACAGGGTACACAAGATTCATATCCAAGATTAATTGTTATGCCAAAATTTTGTAACAGGGCCCCAGACCTTAGCACAACTGACTCCATGGTAGAAGGACCACAGGCGGCACCACCTGTCAAAAATGAGAGCAAAGACCTAAACCCATCAAAGTCCATGGTTCCCGGAAGGTCTCTAAATGGACTAACCTTGCTTTCTGGCTTCTGTAGTTCTATTCTACTCTAGCTAACTGTTCTTGTTAACTGTAGTGTGTTAACCCAGAACATGGTTTTTGTGTTTAAAAGCTCACCTTGAGAAAGGTGTGGGGCTACCCTGGGATCCCAAGCACACGGTGTAGTCGCTGGCCAGCTAAGAAAGACTTTCTATTGGTTTAAACGCATGTCTGAGCAGTCTTCTCTAGTGAACAGCCCACCTGACTACACGATTCAGTGACTTCTAGGGAGTGCTGATATACACAGGGTTGTACAGTGTTCCCCTGCCTGAGGGAGTGCCTAGGTTCCTCAGGAATTGAAAGGCACACAGTGCCTCAGGAGCCACAGACTCTAACCTGATAAACCTGTGACGAGGGCCTCTCAAGGCAGCCAGACCTGGCCAGCTCCATGATTCCCTGAGGAGGAGACACTGCTGAAAACACTGCAGAGAGATTTCACCGTTGAGCTCTGTGAGCTGTGCAAGAGCTCCTGGTATTCAGCTGGGTTTTTCCTTATGCAGCTCCCTTGGTGTTTCTTACAGCAATTGAACCAGTGCTCAGAGCATTTACATGGCAAGGGTCTCTTACCTCAGGGAAGAGTGGGCAGGGTTCTGGCTGCAGTAAATGAAAAGCAAACAGAGCCTAAACTACTAGCGTGTGTGTGTGTGTGTGTGTGTGTGTGTGTGTGTGTGTGTGTGTGTGTTGCCTGCTTGTATGTCTGTGTACCACATGTGTGGCCTGCCTGGATATCAAAGAGGGTATAGGATCCTCTAGAATTGGGATCCAACTGTGATCTGCCATGTGGGTGTTGGAAACTCAGGATCTCCGCAAAAAAACAAGTGTTCTTAACCAAGGACCCATAACACCTGCTCTGGTCTGTCTATCTGTCTTTCCATCTTCCTTCCTTCCTTCCTTCCTTCCTTCCTTCCTTCCTTCCTTCCTTTCTTCTTTCCTTCCCTTCTTTCTGTCCTTATTTCTTTTCTTTTAAATTACAAGCTCACTATGTAGCCCCAGGGTGGCCGTAACTCTCTACGTAGACCAAACTGGCTTCGAATTCACACAGATCCACTGGCTTCTGCTTGCCAAGTTCTGGGATCAAAGGTGTGTGCCACCACGCCCATCACATATGCTAGTGCCAACTACGTTAAATGGGAAGTAAAATGCTATGTAATTCTAATCCTCGTCATTAGCAACCGCAATAAAAGTGCACTGTTCACCAAATTGGACTTTGATGCAGTCATTATTTTGGTCTGCTGTGAGCTTTCTCTCCAGGATGAGTAGGCATGTACATTGTGTGTTTGGGCTTCTCTCAACCCTATTTTTAATGGTGTTTTTTAAAATGCTTTAACCTCCCTTCTAGCCCACCACCCACCAGAAGTAGTGGGAAAAGAAAGGCTATTAGGATACAGGGGAAG
This sequence comes from Rattus rattus, assembly GCF_011064425.1. Taxonomy (NCBI): domain Eukaryota; kingdom Metazoa; phylum Chordata; class Mammalia; order Rodentia; family Muridae; genus Rattus; species Rattus rattus. Next base: position 165,319,723 of record NC_046155.1, read on the forward strand.
AGGATCTGTTTAGAAATTGTTCTTTGGCGCAAATCCCATCTGTGTTGTCAGGAAATCAGCAGTTGAGTTCACAGGACAGCAGCGGCAGCTTGATCCACTCGCAAACATTTCACAAATATACCAGCAGTCCAGTTCAATAGTGTCGGGACACTAATGCAAACCAGCGGCAGTGGCACGATGCAGCAGAAACAGCTAGGCCTCCGCCAAATCAGCACAAGTCAGCAAGAGCAGGCCAGGAGAAGCTCTTGTCCGTGCCTCTCTGAACAAAGTGAAGATCAGCGAAGACAGGAGACCAAAAAGCTTCCAAAGCTAGCTATGCAAGCCTCTCCCCACCCTCATCATCGTCCACTGAGTCCTATTTATACACCCTCCAAACATCATATGTCCTCCACAGCTCTTGCCTCACCACCGGTCTTGCCTCAGCATGTGAGTCTGTCTTAGCAAAACTCCATGTGAGTCTGTGCTAACGTCCGACTGCCAATCGGCCTGAGTCCTTCAAGGCAGCAAGAGGCCGCCAGAACCCCAAGGATTTCGGTGCACTTCTCTCTATGGAGTCACAACAAGCGGAGCTCAGCTACACAAGTAAGGCAAACCAATACATATGTGTCATCAGTGAAGAATCCTTCATCACGGGCCCTTTCACGTGCTTGCTTTAGTAAAACATCCTTTCACCTGTTTCTGCTTCAGGAAAACACTCCTTCACGTGTTTTGCCCCAGCAAAACACCATCCAACACAACTGACTTTCCAAAGGAACCATAAGCTTCCACTTTGGTTGTGTCTCCCCAGGAAATGTCTATCATACAAGTGCCACCCTGAAGGACTCCCTGAAGCCGTGAAGCAAAATAAATCCTCCCACAAGTTGTTTCTGGTGAGAATGTTGATCATATGGATGCAAAATTAAATGAAATTAAATGGTTGCAATGAGGGGGATAATTAAAAAGAGGGAGTAGTGGTCTCTAGAGGGATGTGACAGCTTGGGTAGCAGGAATGGGTAGTCAAAAACATGCTCAAGGGAAAGGAACATGTGACCTGAGGCAGGAAGTACAAAAGGAACCAGCCTTGAAGGGGTTCCAGGAAAGGGGGGAACCAACAAGGGCAAAGGCCCTGAGGTAGGGAGTAAGATGGCAACCATAGAAAGAAAAACAAAAACAGTAGCAACATGTGCAACTGATTTTAGACACACCAACCGAACAGCCCATACCATAACACACATCCACTCACACACGCGTGCACGCGACTGAAAGCAGCCCAGTATCTTAGGGTTCTGTTGCTGCGAGGAAACACTGTGATCAAGAAGGAAGGTGGGGAGGAAGGTGTTTGTTTGGCTTCCACTTTCAGATCATGGCTCACCGTTGGAGGAAGTCAGGACAGGAGCTCAAGCAGGGCTGGAACCTGGAGGCAGGAACTGATGCAGAGACCATGGTGCTGCTCACTGGCTGGCTCCCCCTGGCTTGCCCAGCCTGTTTTCTTAGAGAACTCTGGACTAACAGCCCAGGGGTGGAGCCACCCACAGTGAGCTGGGCCCTCCCTCATTGATCCCTAGTTGAGAAAATGCCTAAGAGCTGGGTCTCATGGAGGCATTTCCTGGTCATTTCTTAACCACTGCTAACTTCTTAGCTCTATCTAATAGCACCAATTGTCCCAGTAATGCTCAGGTTTCTCCTCAGTGGTTCTGGTATCTTGTTAATCACAGCTGACTCTTCGGCCCCACCTAGCCAGAACCACAGAATCTGAAGTCAAAATAGCACATGGCCCTGACAGAGTCTTTATTTTTCCCCCTTTTCTTTTTTTCAGAGCTGGGGACCGAACCCAGGGCCTTGCGCTTGCTAGGCAAGCGCTCTACCACTGAGCTAAATCCCCAACCCCCCTGATAGAGTCTTTAAACGTCCCTCTGAAACTTCACAAGCTAGGCCTCCATCTTCTGCACTGCTCCAACATTCTTATCTTCCAAGTTCCTAAAGAACATCCCACTGGGGACTGGAGAGATGGCTTAGCAGTTAAGAGCACTGACTGCTCTTCCAGAGGTCCTGAGTTCAATTCCCAACAACCACATGATGGCTCACAACCATTTGTAGTGGTATCTGATGCCCGCCCTCTTCTGGTGCGTCTGAAGACAGCTACCAGATTACTTACATAAAATAAATAAAAATGCTTACCAAAAAAACAAAAAGACAAAAGACCATTCCACTGAGCTCTCCACACAAAATGGTTCTTGTAGCCCAAAGTCTCAGAGTCCTTCCACAAACCACCCCAAAACACAGTCAGGTCTGTCACAGCAATATGCCATTCCTGATAACCAACTTCTGTCTTAAGGTTTTATTGCTGTGAAGATACCATGGCCACAGCAACTCTTATAAAGGAAAACGTTTAATTGTGGCTGGCTTACAGTTCAGAGGTTTAGTCCATTATCATCATGGCAGAAAACAGGGCAGCGTGCAGGCAGACTTGACAATGAGAAAGAACTGAAAGTTCTACATCTTGGTCTGCAGCAGCAGGAGGAGACTGATGACACACTGACCAGACTTGAGTTTATATGACTCCAAAGCCCGCCCCTCCACAGTGACACACGTCCTCCAACAAAGCCACACTTCCTACTAGTGCCACTCACTCCCTGTCGGCCAAGCATTCACACGCATGAGTCTGTGGCAGCCATTTCTATTCAAACGACCACAACCAGCAATGACGTCTTTTGAGTCTTCTCCCTTCGACTCTTTCGAAGTGTCGTGTGTATTAGATTCATGTGCACAGCAAGCATGCAAAATGTCTTTGCCTGTTCTCTTGAAGAGATAGCTAAAGTTGCCCAGCCTGGTAGCTCATGACTTTAATCCCAGAACCTGGGAGACAGAGGTAGTTAGATTTCTGTGAATTGGAGGCCAGCCTGGTCTACAAAGCTAGTTCTAGGGCAGCCATGATTATGTGGAAATAATCTTTCCTGAGAATATTTCTTATTTTCAGAGATGAAAGTGCAAATGCAATTCTTGGGGGACTTTTCTTCACCCCTTTTGTTCCCAAGTAATGACAAAGTATTGCTATGTCCATTCTAGCCTGGACACAGAGACCTTGTATTTTTTATTAACAAGCTTCAAAGCACTAAGCTGGGTAGGTTCTGAGATATTCTAATCCAACTAGGCTGCTAGTATCTAGCCACATGCCCTGTTACTTGCCATCTGAGTCTGGCCCTGGCTTGCTCTGGTCCACATGTGTCCTCATGGCTGCTCTCCCATTATGACCTCATGACAAATCTTCATGGTCCATCCACATGGTCTCTCTACACCTCTCTGTCTGTCTGTCACCCTCTTGTCTCTTTTTGGGACCCCCTGACTGGGATTCTCTTCTGCCCAGCTAATTCTCTGATCAGCTCTTTATTAACCAATCAAAGGTGATAGAAAGCAATTTTTACATAACATTGAGAAAGGAGATGCTTGACCATGCCAACTTCCAGACTGCAGCCAGATGTCTGGGCATAGAAACCAGCGTCTGAATACAGTGCACAAGCCATCCCCCAACACCTAAGTTTCCTCCTACTTGGCAACCAAGTTAATAATGTGCCTTGAGACCATTGAAATTATGGACTAAAGATGGAGAGATGGCTCAATTGTTAAAGGCCAGACTTGAAACCAAAAAGTCAGAACTAGTTGATCAAGAATGACTCAAACTCATAGGAATAAGAGTCCCAAATAGCAAGGTGTCAAGGGGCTTAAGAAGGGAACCAGGGATGGGGAATTAAGAAGACAAAAGCAAATGCTGAAACCGGGAGGTCTTGCATAAACTGATGACTTATGCCAAGCAAGTTTATTAAGAAGTACAGCGTCATATATAGTATTCTCAGGAAGAGATTGGGACAGAGTCAGGAGAAAGCTAAATCAAGCAACTTTGGCAAAGAGAACACAAGTGTAATGGTTTGCATATGCTTGGCCCAGGGAGTGGCACTCTTAGAAGGTGTGGCCTTGTTGGAGGAAGTGTGTCATTATGGGGTGGGTTTGGAGATCCTCCTCCTAGCCACCTGAGGATGCTCAGTCTGTTCCTGGCTTCCTTCAGATGAAGATGTAGAACTCAGCTCCTCCTGCACCATGCCTGCCTGAATGCTGCCATGCTCCCGCCTTGATGATAATGGACTGAACCATTGAGCCTGTAAGCCAGCCCCAATTAAATGTTGTCCTTTATAAAACTTACATTGGTCATGGTGCCTGTTCACACAATAAGACCCTAACTAAGACAACAAGGATACCTAAGACACAGCTACCTTAGAACTGATAACCAAATCCCTTTGTGAGGCTCTTGTTGGACCTCTACCAGGACCCCTTGAATGAGACTCATGGGGGCAGTGATCAATGCAAAAACAAGAGGAGTTTTATTGTTCCAGCACATTGGGGTCACACCACTCCAAGAGGGAGACCGCTCTGAGCAGACGCTAACAGGGAATTATATACATTTGATAGGGGCAGAATTCAAACAATAAGGGCAGAATTCAAACAACAGTAACTGGGCAGGATATTATTGGTGGAGCAAAGCAACCTTCAAACTGACTCCATTGTCAGTGGACCGTTCAGGACTTTCCAAGGGGTTCAGTTGGGGGTCACATGTAACTTTGTCTGACAGTTGGCTTGCAGACAGCTGGGTTGTCTGAAGCCAGATAAACTCTTTCCTCCCCAGACTGGCTTGGTCAGTGTTTTATTACAGCGACTGAGATGCTAAACAAGATGAAGTACATGCAAGAATTGTTTTTAAATGACTTCACTATTTTTCTAAGTACATGTCAGATTTATAGACCTATTTTATATGCCTGTGTACCCAGGGACATATAAAATTTTCTCATGTAAGGCTGGAGAAATCGCACATAGGCTAAGAGCACTGGCTCCTCTTCCAAAGAACCTGGGTTAGATTCCCAACACTTAACATGGCAGCTCATGACCATCTATAATTCCAGTTCCAAAGGATCCAACGCCCTCTTCTGGCCTCTTCCAGCTTCATGCATGCACCTAGTACACACACACACACACACACACACACACACACACACACATATATATATATGTATATGTTCAAGCAAAAACATTCCTACACATAAAGTAAAACTAAATCTTTAAAATTGTATTTAATTGCTCAGGTTTTAAAGGGAGTCACAAGTAGAAAAGATTTAAAAAGGCTTGGTCTCATTATGTAGTTCTTACTGGCCTGGAACTCGATACATAGACCAGGCTGGCCCAAAGCTCACAGAGCTCTGCTTCCTCCTGAGTGCTGGGATTAAAGGTGTGTGCCACCATGCCTGGCCAATGCCCTGGTCTTGAAATGGTTCCTTGAGTCCTTAATTGAGTCCTACACAGAGTTCAGTGTTTGTCCCAGATTCCAAAGTTCTAAGTTTAGGGAAGTTATTTTTGCTTTTGTTTTGTTTTGAAACAGAATCTAACTTTGTAGCCTAGGCTAGCCTTGAACCCATGGTCCTCCTGCCTCAGCCTTCCAAGTTCTGGGATCACAACTGTATACCACCACCCATAGAAAGACTTCACATTTCTAAGCAGAAATGCCCAGACCCCAAACAGGGAGCCTCCAAGTCTCTACATTTTTCCCTCCCTGGGCAAAGGGAACTTTCTGTAGCTTGGGCAGTTGCCATGGTGACATGAAGCCCCTCCTACTCTTCTTCTAATTGACCCAAAGTTCTAAGGCTCAAAGCCCTGAGCTCCTCCGCTTCACTGATCCCCCTACCCACTTCCTTTAATCAACTCTTGATTGGCTCGCTCTTTGGAGGGAAATATTGGTGGGAGGCTTACCACACTCCAGGATGCCATTGGCTTCTAGGTGCTGTATCCTCAGCTGTTTCTGTCCAATCTGGGCCCTACCAGGACACCTAAGAACTAGGACCTGTAGTTTGTGGGATAGACAGAGAGGAAAGAGTGTACTGTCAGAAACCAAAGAGGTAACCAAGAGAGAGCAAGGGAAGGCAGACTCTGCTCCAGATGAGGAGGATGGGGAGAACAGTTCCATCTATCCCAGGCAACAAACCACATAGTGCCTAGATTGTGACGAAGCTGTCACACATAAATCCAAGAGAGACTTGCCATGATGTAGAAGCCTGTGGACTGAGTAAACAAGGTTGTTTACATGGGAAGACAGCTAGCCAAGCTGTAGACTAATACTAGGACACAGGAGCACTTAAACAACACGGTAAACATTTTGAGGATTGAAGAGGGTGCGGATGCTGGCTGGTGGCCATGGATAGCACTAGGAGGCCTTGGTAAGGGGAGTAATACCAGCCGGACACAGTGTCTCTGGAAAAGCAAGGAGGAAAGGAAGGAAGGAAGGGGTGGAGAAATGAATGAATGAATGAACTAGTGTGGGGTAAAGACAGGACAACTTACTTTATTAAAAGGCTGGAGAGAGCTCAGCAAAGAAGAGCACTGACCGCTCTCCCAGGGGACACGGTTTGAATCCAAGCACCCACATGGTGACTCACAACTGACTATAACTCCAGTTCCAGGGGATCTGACAGCTTTTTCTGGCTTCCTCAGGCACCAAGTACATGAGTGGTACACAGACATACATACAGGTGAAACACCCAGTCACGGAAAATAAAATTCTAATTACATCTTTTTTCCCCACAAATTAAGGGAGGGGCAGAAGAAGCAGTTCAGTGGTTAAGACCACAGCTTGTTCCTGCAGAGGACGCAGGTTCAATTCCCGGCATCCATATGGTGGCTCACAACATCTGTAATTACAATTCTAGAAGCTCTTATGCCCTCTTCTGGTCTTTATAGGCACTGCAGTATATGGTACACAGACATACATGTAAGCAGACATCCAAATACATAATGAGTAAACAGATCTTTTTTTTAAAAAAATAGTCAGGGGCTGGGCAGTGGTGGTGCACACCTTTAATCCCAGCACTCAGGAGGCAGAAGGAGGTGAATCTCTATGAGTTCCAGGCCAGCCTGGTCTACAGAGTAAGTTCCAGGACAGCCAGGGTTGTTACACAGTGAAACCCTGTCTCAAAAAACAAACAAACAAAAAAGTCAGGGAAAATATTACAAGCAATACATAATACCTAAACAAAATTAGGGCACTGGAAGATGGTCCCATTGCTAAAGTGCTTGCCAGGCAAGCGTGAGGGTCTGCGTTGGGATTCCAAACAGTCCCATAAAAACCTGGGTTTGGGAGTGAGGACATGCCTGTAATCCCACTGCTGGGGATCTGCATTCAGGAGGTCCCTGGGCCACCCAGACTACCTGAATCAGCCAGTTCCAGTCTTAGTGTTTAGTAAGTCTCTTCATAGTAATAAAACCCTAAAACAGTGAGGCAGGCCTCTGTGAGTTCGAGGCCAGCCTGACCTACATAATGAGTCTCAGACCAGCCAAGGCTACATAGTGAGTCCCTATCTCAAAAAAAAAATCAAAACAAGATGGAGAGTGACTGAGGAAGACATCTGACAGCCCCCTCTTTCTTCCTTCATGCAAACCCGGACATACATGTGTACACAGTATGTATGTGTACACACACACACACACACACACACACACACACACAATATGTACACACTCACATGTGTGCACACAAACACACACACAAAATCAGTGCCTACAAACTCTTCAAGATGCAGAGTGAAGAGAATGTTTCTAACATAGTACATGGAGCCAGTGTCACCCTAGTGCCAAAGCCAGACGTCATGAAAAAATACTGGAGACTTGATCTGCAGATCCTCCTGTCTCTACCCGAGTATGGGGATTTACAGGCATGAAGCGCCACCGCCTCTTACTCTCTTTTCAGCTCTGACCTCAGCATCTTCCTTTCCGCTTCTACTTCCCAGAGCCCTGGACCCACTGTGAATAACGTGTTGGGAGGAGTATTTGGGCAAGAAGAATGGGGGACGGGGATGGGGACAGGGACAGGGACAGGGACACGATAGTCTACTAGGTTTCCTCTAGAGAGGTTCATGGGAAGGAAGATCCTCTGACCAGGTTTAGGTACATCCTTAACGTGTCTTTCTGATGAACCAATCAGGTGGAATGGGAAGGGAGGAGCTGTAGGATTAGAGCCAATTGGAGATCAGAAAAAGGCAGCTTTGTCTTTTCTCCCTGGTCTTTACTGTGCAGAAATTGAAATCCTGAGTGATTTCTGGGTTGTCAACTTGATGACATCTGTAGTTAACTAAAACCCCAAAATGGAGACACGCACCTGTAAGGGATTTCTTTTACTTAGTTTGAGTTGGAAGATCTACTTTTAATCTGAATCTTTGAAGTAGAAGACATACCTTTAATCTAGATCTTGGATTAAAGTTGTGTCATTAATCCAGATCTTTTGAGCAGGGAAAACCCACTTCTAATCTGGGCCATGCTTTCTGTTGGAAACCTATATGAGGACATGGAACAAGGAAGCTTTTGCTCTGCCCGCTTGCTCTGACCTTGCTAACAAGTCCATTCCCTCGCTGGCCTTAGAGCCTGCATCTCCAGGGTTCCAGCGCATACTGCAGACCAGCTGAGACATCCAGCCTCACGGACCGCACAACGACTGCATCTTAGACCTGTTCATGGGCAGCCATATTAGACTAGCTAGACCACAGCCTGTGAGTCATTCTAATATCCCTTTTCTATATAGATTCATTCTATAAGTTCTGTTACTTTAGAAAACCCTTACTAATACAAGCAGCTACTTACACCAAGAAATCTACTATTGTTTTAATTGTATCTGATCTACTGCTGGAATAAAATGTCATGACAAAAAACAATGCAAGAAACTTACCATTTGTCTTAGTTTTACTGATATGAAAAGACACCATGATCAATTGGGACTGGCTGGCAGTTTCAACGGTTCAGTCTGTTGGAGGTTAGTCTGATGCTTTGATTCAATTGGGAATCCGTGTGTCCAAACACTAAAGGTCCTTGTCCCCAATTGGTTTTTGATCAATCAGTAAAGATGTCAACGGCCAGTGGCTGGGCAGGGGGCAGGACCCTTGGAATTGCATAGGCTAGGACACAGAGGAATGGCAGAATCCCTGTGATTTGGCCTGGGGTACATTAGTCCATTATCATCATGGTGGGAAGAGTGACATCATGAAGATAGACTTGGTGCTGCAGGAGCCGAGAGTTCTACATCTTGAGTGGAAGGTAGCCAAGAGGAGGGTCTGGATCACACTGGCCAAACTTGAGCTTATATTGGAGATCTCAAAGCCCTGCTTCCAGTGACACACACTTCCTCTAACAAGACTACACCTCTTACAATATGGCCATACTTCCTAACAGTGTCACTTCCTATGAGCCAAGCATATTCAAACCAACACACTATTCTAGGGGAATAGTATCCCTCATGCTAAGGGGAGGCGTCACATGGAGACAGAAGCAGGAGGCTGGCTGATGGATCACGTGTTATCTGCACACAGGAAGCAGAGGCAGTAGGGAGGAGTGGAGTGATGCTATACACCCTCGAAGCCTGCCCCTCGTCATGTACTTCCTCCAGCAAGGCTGCGCCTCTTAAAAGTTCTACAACCATGGGCTGGGGAGATGGCTCAGTGGTTAAGAGCACTGACTGTTCTTCCAGAGGACCTGAGTTCAATTCCCAGCAACCACATGGTGGTTCACAACCATCTGTAATGAGAACTGATGCCCTCTTCTGGTATGTCTGAAAACAGTTACAGTGTACTTATAATAAATAAAATAAATAAATCTTAAAAAAAAAAAAAAAGTTCTACAACCAAACAGCACAGCCACCTGCAGACCAGGTGTAGAAATATCTGCAGGAGGCGCTTTCACTCAAACCAAGTTAATTATGCAGGGAAAGAAAGGCAAGAAGAAAAAAAATTAGAGTAAGAATAGGAAAATGATCAATAGCCTGATGTAGTTAGGTGCACACCTTTAATCCCAGCACTTGGAAGGCAGAGGCAGGAGGATTTCTGTGAGTTCGAGGACAACCTGGTCTACATAGTGAATTCCAGGTCATCCACAGCTACATAGTAAAACAACAAAAAAGACTAGGTACTATTTCCAGTGCTTGGTCCCTAACCTCACTGGGCCCAGCCCCTTCCCACCCCTGCATCCAGTTCCTCCCGAAATTGAACCCAGCAGGTAGATAGTGTCCTGGCTCTGAAATCTTCATGGAGACCTGGACTGGTCCATTCCACTCACTCCAAGAAGCCACAAAGTTTTCCTTCCACTCCTCCCAACAGACCAATCAGAAAGGACAACTGGAGCTATAGCCAGAAGGCTATTCATGCCCGTTGGGGTGCTTCGAAACCAGACAAGTTCTACACTCGGCATCTTTCTTCTAAGTCAGGCAGTCCTTCAGCCAAAGCCCACGGTGTGAGAAACGGTGGTCCTCACTTCCCAATAAGAGTATCGGAGACTCTGAGTACCAAGAGTGGGACAGTTTACCCTCTGCCTCACAACACTGAACATCATCCTACAGAAAAGGCAGAGTCAGCTGACAAGCCAATTTACTGCATTGCCCCGCCCCCTCAAGTCCTCACTGGCTGATCTCTCCAGGAAACACAACCTTTCTAGTGTCTGGTATTGCCCCCTCCAGATGGCATCGGGCCTGCATGCAAAGCTTTCCTTAATGTATACTGCAGGCTAGAGAGTCCCACCTTTCCTGAAGCAAGGACTCGGTTGCACAGCAACCTGCCTGTAACTTTCCAACCCTAAAATGAACTAGACAAGTAGACAGCAGCTGCCTGATTGAGAGGACAGGGGGCCTAGCACCTCCTGCTTGACTGTGACTCTCCGATGAACTCCAAGTGTACCTCATTCTGAAAATGGACTGCAATGGTTTATTTCTTATACTAGTTTTGATGGTTAATCCATATGCATGCATGTATGTTCATATGTATTTGGGTGCACATGTGTGTGCCAAAGGGCGTGTGTGTGTGTGTGGATGTGTGCCAGAGGATGACATTAGATGTTCTCTTCAGTCTCTCTACACCTTATATACTGAGGCAAGATCTCTCTCACACAAGAACCCAGAGATTGCCGATTTGGCTTATCTGGCTAGCTAGCTTACTCTGAAGAACCCGTGTCTACCAGCTATGCCTTGGAGTAAAAGCAGGCCCTTACCCCAGTCAGTGTTTACCTGGGTGCTGGAGACCTGAATTCAGGTCCTCATGTCTGTGGAGCAAAGTCTTTCTCTCCTGAGCCCCCTCCACAGCCCCTTGACTGAAGTTGGAATCTCCCGGGGAATACAGTTCTTGAAGGTTCTACGGAGAGCAGAAGAGCCATTCTGAATATGGAGGACACCAGCCCATGGCTGAGGTCTTGGGCCAATAAAAAGAGAAAAGGAAGAGTGAGCGGAGCACCAGTGGTCGTCTCTCCTGCTTCCCACTCTGAATCAAATCATTCCATGAAGAATTTGCTGACTTCAGAGCTGTGGCTTGCTGCTGTTACTAGGGTTTTAAGGTGCCTGTCTGTAATTCAATACAGTTGTGACTGGGCCTGATGTGCAAGCAGGCCTGTGCTCCCAGATATTTGGGAGGCTGAAGCAGGAGGATTGGAAAGTTCAAGGCCTGCCTAGGCGACTTATGGAGGCCATGTCTCAGATTTTAAAAATATAAAGAGAGGGGACTGGAGAGATGACTCAGAAGTCAAGAGCATTTGTTATTCTTGCAAAGGACTCAAGTTCAGTTCCCAGCATCCATATACCAAGGCTCACAACTGCCTGGAAGTCCAGCTCTAGGGAATCCAATGCCTTTGTGGATACTTTCACTCTCTCTCTCTCTCTCTCTCTCTCTCTCTCTCTCTCTCTCTCTCTCTCTCTCAAGCTAGCCATGATGGCCCAAATCTTTAATCCTAGCACTCAAGAGATGGATACAGGCCACTGAGTCCACATAGCAAGTTTCAGGCCACCCAGGGCTATACAGTGAGAACCTGTCTCAAAATGTAAAGACTCTTGTTTAAAGGGCTACAGATAGAGCTCGGTGCTAGAGTGCTTGCCTGATAAATATGAGGTCTGCATGCATGTGTGTGCACATGTGCCCTACCTAGTTGAATCCCAGTGGTATTGTATGAATGTCCACTGACGGTTATCCTAATAATCGCTAATTGCCATGTCGCTTGCAAATACGATTCATTTTCCAGCAGAGCACAAGACACCCCATAAGCTTGCTTACTGACTTGCAGGTCTGTGTGTCAGCTTTCCGGTCATGATCTCCTACGGTTCAAATAAGGTGTCCCCTCTGCTCAGTTCTCACTCAATGCTCAGGCCCTCTTCCAAATGGATACGGTCATGGCTGACCTCAGAACCCTGCTGGCTAAAGGCTTGCATCCTAACACCTTATAGCTTCAAGACCTAAACCAGCAACTTTCTCTTGCATCCAGTCCACAAAGTCTTTGGTCAATTACACCAAGGCTCTTATAAAAACTCACTTTATTATTTTAGACTCATGAGCATATTCTCTACAACACAAAGTTAACTGACTGGAGGTCTTAATGACAGCTGCAGAATTCCTTCACAGCTTCAGTAACTGACTGGATGACAAGGGAGAGGTATATTTGTGAGGCAGCAGGAACCTGAGGGCAATCTGAGGAGTACACCCTGATGTTTCCTGTGCCATTTGCATTTAGTTCTGGGGAACTAAAAGCATTGAGCTATATCTACATTTAAGTGGCATTCCACTTTCCATACATACATACATGCATGCATACATACATACATACACACATGCATATATACATCTCACAGATGTACAGATGTCTGCAATCCTTATACTTCAGAAGGCAGAAAACAGAGGATCAGGAGATCTTGGGTGAGAAGTGAATTCCAGGCCAAACGGGGCTATATGAAATCCTTTCTCAAATGCTAGGATTATAAGTGACCACAGATCACCTGGTTCTTATCCATCCATCCATCCATCCATCCATCCATCCATCCATCCATCCACCTACCTACCTATTATCTTTCTTTCTTGAAGCAAGAGTTTACTACTAAGACTTGACAGACATTATTTTGAGACAGAGCATTACTATGTAGTCCCAGAGCTTGCTGTGTAGACCAGGTTGGTACTGAATTTACAGAGATTGGGAGATCTACCTCATTCTTTCAAGTGCTGTGATTAAAGATGGCCGCCACAATGCCCAGCTAAATCTAGCCTTCTTACAGATTTATCTACCTCCTCTTCTGAAGCCTTTCTTGTTCTTATCCTTCAGTCCTTTGCAGAAGAAAGACACAAGAGACAGACTTTGCCACAATCAATCCCTGTGAGGGTACAACAAATACAATGTTCTCAAAGAGCAGCACTTCCTAGGCCCGAAGTGCCATAAAACAGTGACCACGCCCACCTCTTGAGACTAGCCAATCAGGACTAGAGATGTTCTTATCTCCATTGTGAAGAATGAGCTTTGACTGCACAGCTCTTAGGATTCTGGGTAGGGCCCTGGGAAGCGCAGTGAGTCTGGGTCTTAATTTTCAAGACACCAGGATCTGTCTTCGAGTGAAAAGATCATGGCTAGGCAGCCACTAGGACGTCCACAGACTGAAGAAGAAAAGAAATTTCAAGCTCGGAGTCACATCTTGCTGTCGCTCTTCTCGATAATTGTTTTCCTACCCTTAGGAGTGATAGGCCTCTACTTCAGCATTCAGGTAAAACTATTCCCCAAGACACTGCTCACCCTATCCTCTGCTTGCCACCTGCAACTGCTCGTGTCCTAAGTCTCGGGTCGGGGTCTTCCCACAGTGGCTATAGGGCTCCAACCCTCCTTCCAAGCACTTCTGGCCTCAGAAACCCATACCCATGCTCCCACCCTTACAGGCCTACGGAGCCAATCAGAGCAGTGACTGGGAAGACGCCTACCGGAACTCATCTCGAGCTCTTTGGTTTGATGTGTTGGCCATACTAACCTGTTTAGCCGTCGTTTATGTAGCTTTCCTAATCCTATGAAAGCTAGACCCAGCATCTACGGGCTCCTCCTCCACTTACATTTTGACCAGTCACCAAAAAGAAATTCAGAGCTTCAGAGGTGCCCTTGCCAAGAAACCCACCAACCAAAAAACTGAACGTCCGGGGAAAAAAAACACGATCCCAAGAACCAGCCCCCTGCCTACACTCCACCAGTTCATTCTCATTTGTCCTCCACAGCTGTCTCCACCCATCTTGGAGGCCCATATCTCAAGTTCTAAATTTGTGTGAGCCACTGAGCTGCTCTTTCATGAAAAAAAAAACCACATTTCATAGCCCAATAAAATTGAAGGGAATATTCCAGCATTGCCTGTGTTTGTGTGTACATGTTTCTCTGGCTCAATAATGGTTTCACTGGAGCTGTGTTTGCTTAGACCCTGTTAAAGTCAGACTGCAATAATGGTGCCAGGCACTGTGGCACACACCTCTAATCCCAGAATTTGGGAAGTAGGGACACTTACACACACACACACACACACACACACACACACACACACACACACACATTTTTTTAATTGCATGTCTTTGATTTCCTGAACCTGTTTTCTTTGTAAAGTATACATAATAATTCATACTAAGATGATGGGAGTATACATAGGAATCTCAATGTGTATTTACTCTACATAACTTCCTTTTCAAGCCTGGGTGCTGGGCTTCTGGTGTCTCCGAGCAGGAAAGGAAAACAGGAACCTTGGCTACCTATGCTGTCACACGCCTTTAATCTCAGCACTCAGGAGACAGAGGCAGGATGGATCTATGAGTTTTAGGCCAGCCAGGATAGTGAGTTCCAGGACTGCCAGGGCCGTGTAATAGAGAAACTCTATCTCAAAGATGACAAAATAAGGAGAGAGGAGGAGGAGGAAGAGGAGGAGGAGAAGGAGGAGGAAGAGGGGGGGAGGAGGAGGAGGAAGAGGGGGAGGAGGAGGAGGAGGAGGAAGAGGAGGAGGAGGAGGAAGAAGAGGGAGAGGAGGAAGAGGGGAGGAGGAAGAGGAAGACAAAAGGAGGAGGAAGAAGAGGGGGAAGAGGAGGAAGAGGAGGAGGAAGAGGAAAGAGGGAAAGAAGGAAAGAAGGAAAGAAAGAAAAGAAAGAAGAAAGAAGACAAAAATAGAAACCTCAACCACAGAGAAAATTCAGAATATGGACGCAGAGGAATTGAGATCTCAATGCCAACCTGGGCTACATAAGGGAGACCTGGTCTCAAACAGAAGATACAAAAAAAAATCAACAAAAACCAGGAACCTCTCCCATAATTTAAGCCAACAACACACAAACTTGTAAGACAAGGGGGATGTTCCAAGAATTGGGATGGATTTCATAGGGCTAGGGAATGGGGCAGTGTAGCTGGTGTACCGTGCATGGAGTTTCGAGTTTGGTCCCCAGCACTGCATAAACTGGCTGTGGTGGTGCCTACTTGTAATCTTTCACTCAGAAATTGAAGTAAGGAAGGTCAAGTCAAGGTCATTCCTAACTACAAATCAAGTTGGAGGCTAGCCTGGGTTATGTAGGTCTGAGACCTTGTTTCAACACACACACAAATACACACACACACACACACACACACACACACACAAATACACACACAAATATACATGATTGATAGACGATAAATAATAATTATAGATGATAAATAATAGTGATAGATAAATATGCTTAACAGCACTCACTGCTTTTGCAAAAGACCAGAGTTTAGTTCCCAGAACCCATGTCAGGTGGCTCATAACGGCCTGTAATTCCAATTACAGCGGAGCCAATGGCCTCTTCTGGTCCCAGCAGACACCACATATAGTTGGCCTACACACAGACACACATTCGTACACATAAATTTTGTATCTATATATTTATATCATCTAGATAAATGTGTGTATGTGTGTGTTGAGAGAGAGAGAGAGAGAGAGAGAGAGAGAGAGAGAGAGAGAGAGAGAGAGAGAGAGAGAGAGATCTTGTCCATAGCATGGTAGGGAAGGAATGCTTTTAACCCACCTGGAGAGGCAGGTGGATCTCTGAGTTCAAGGCCAGCCTGGTCTACAGAGCGAGTTCCAGGACAGGCGGGGCTACACAGAGACACCAGTTGTCGTACTATGAAGAGTGATGTGTGCAAAAGTGGGAAGACGTAGTGTCGGTTGCACAACTTGAGACAACTAAGGAACCCCAGACAAGAAAACAAGACAGATGTGATTTGACCAGTAGGTGAGCAACACTGCCACCTGTTGGCAGCCAACAGCAATTTGATCTGTGTGTTAGCAGAGGGGTGGTGTGTGTGTGTGTGTGTGTGTGTGTGTGTGTGTGTGTGTGTGTGTGTGTGTAGTGTGTGCCTGCCTGTGAGCCTGTGAGTGTGTGGAGGTAAGAGGTCATCATTAGGTTTCTGCCTCTATTTTCTGCCACCTTAGTTTTTGGTTTTGTTTTTTTTGTTTGTTTGTTTGTTTGTGGGTTTTTTGTTTGTTTTGTTTTGTTTGTTTGTTTGTTTTGACAAATCTCACTGAACCCGGAGCTTGCCATTTGGACTAAACTACCCCAGTGAGTTCCCAGGATTTGTCTCTTAGTCTTGAGAGGCCACAAACCTTGGCTTTTCACATGGGTTTGCTGATCCAGACTTACACTTGTGCAGCCAGAGGATTCAAGGCTAGCCTCAGCTACGAACCAAGTGGGAGTCTAGCCTGAGTTTACCCAAGACTTTCTCAAGCAAGCAAGCAAGCAAACAAACAAACAAAGAAGACTTAGGGAGATGGTTCAATGATAAAATGTCACCTGAGTCCAGATTCCCAATAACGACAAAACAGCTGAGCATGGGGTGGGTGGGGGACATGCCTGTTATCTTCGGCACTGTGGGGACAGATACTGATACATACCCATAAGTATAAAAAGAATATAAATAATCTTTAGTGGGGCAGTGGTGGCATATACCTTTAGTCCCAGCACCTGGAAGGCACAGGCAGGCAGATCTCTGTGAACTTGAGGCCAGCCTGGTCTACAGAGCAAGTTCCGGGACAGCCGGAGTTACATAGAGAAACCGTCTCAAAAAAGAAAAAAAGAAAAAAAAAACAAATCTTAAAATGATAGTGGATTCTGAGTCCCTTTTCTTCTTTAAAGGATGGTAAGGGGGACTTCTGTCTCAACTAAACCATCTATCTCTTCAGCCCCTTTGTCCTTGTTCTCTATGACAACTAGTTCTCACGGGGACTAGTTGACCTTGGACTTGAACTCCTACTCTTCCGTACTCTACTTCCCAAGAGCCAGGATTTCAAGTGAGTTTGAAGCCCCCCTGGGCTTTATGAGATCCTACCTTATAAAAAATAAAAACTAGAGGCTGGGGGCATGGCTCTGTGGGTAGAGTGCCTGCCTAGCATTCGACAAGCCCTGGCTTTGACTCCCAGCACAAAGGGAGCAGGAAGATCTGAAATTCAAGACCATTCTCAGCTACACAGCAAGTTGAAGGTTAACTTGAGCTACATGAGATCACCAGACAGAGGTACTGGGGGTGGGAAGGGCAAACGTCATGATTGTGTGTGCACAGGAATATTGTTGCCCTCAAGAGTACCCAGTGCACACAGGAGATTCTCCTGGGAAGATGTAACCAGAGGGACTCATGGTGGCTGAGCTCGGTGACCAGCCACGTGGCAGAATGTAGACTAAAATAAACGGGTTGTCATAATTTATGATTATAGTCAAGGAAGAGCTAGCTAGAACAGACACAGAGAGGCTAAGGCAGACCTGTGAAGGCACGTTTGGCTGAAGCAGACACCGGAGAGGATGTTCTGAAGCAGGCATGTGAAAGGACACGTGATGAAGGAGTCCTGCTAACAACACGCATGTATTGGTCCGCCTTACATTTTGTAGTTGAACCATATTTGTTGAAACTCCATAAGGAGAAACCCACCAAAAACAAAACAAAACAAAACTTCTTGGTGGTGGGCTGCACTTTCTTGCTGCTTCTGCAGACTCTAGCTGATTGAGCAGAGTGATGTCCACTGAGACAGACACACGTGCTGAGGCAAGACCCCTGGAGGACATATGATGTTTGGAGGGGTATAAATAGGACTTGATGGACAGGGATGGGGGCTGAGCTAGGCTTGCTTATAGAGATAGCCGTGCAACACTTGTGGGTCTCGAGTCTTCATTGATCTTCACTTCACTGAGAGAGGCGCAGCTGAGAACTTCTGGAGTCCCCCCTGGTCCCTCCTGCTGACTCGCCCTGAGGCGGAGGCCTGAGTATCTCTGCTAGGTGGGCCATCTCTGCTGATTGTGTTTGCTATTCCGACTCTACAGAACTGGACTGCTGCCGTAACTGTGAAGTGTTTGCGAATGGATTGAGCTGCCGCTGCTGAGCTGTGAACTAAAGTGCGGATTTCCTGACAACACAGGAGGGAGTTGCTCTGAAGAACCACTCCCCACCCCCGCCTTACGCCCTGCCCCTGTATTCTTTCTTTCCCATTACCTCTGGTGGGTGGTGGTCTAGAAGGGAGGTTTAAAGCGTTTAAGAACCATCATTAAAAGAAGGCTTTGAAAAAGTTAAAGTTACGATCTCGTTCTCTGTTTTGTGAATTCTAGCTTCTTTGCAGCTCTAGTCTTTGTCCTCAGCCTGGTGGGATTGGGGGCTCTGTTGTGTTCCCTCCTTGCACAAACGCCTGGGCTCTCCCTCCAGGCACTAAGCTAGGACAGACAATTTGAGGACTCGTCTGCTCCCCCTTCTCTTGTACATCCCTGCCCTTCCTCATCTGCTATGCAGCATCTTCAAGACAACTGTCCCACAGTGTATGTGGGGAGGTGCCATAACAAAACGGCCAACAAGACCTTCCCACGGTATGGCTACAATTGCTGCAGATCTGAAGAGAAAGAAAACCAAAGGCATCTGGAGAAGTCCAGGGCAGGGAGAGAGAAAGGTAGGCTGAGCATGGCCATCAGACTGGACTGGCCATGCCTTGGGAAGCAGGAGAGAAGAGTGGAGACAGACAGCAAGACAGCAGGAGACAGACGAGACGATAGTGGGAGAGGATGGAAGTGCATAAGAGCAGGTCAGTGGGTGCCAAGAGACTGGGAGGAACGGAGAGGTCAGCTGGGAGGGTGAATGATGAGTCATAGGGAGAGTGAGGGTCTGGGGAGAGGGGAGCCCTCGAGCTGGAGGGAGTTAGGGGAGGGGAGAAGGTGAGAAGGACTAGGATGCTAACATGGGCTCTGAAATGTGTAACTCGTATGTATGAGTAGGGACCCGGAGGAAAAGAATTAGAAACAACTCCATTAGAGCAGCCTGGGGTGGGGCCCTAGCTCCATGGGAGGCAGAAAAAGCCTATCTCCTGAGGGTGTAGGGTGGGTTTGATCAGAGGTGAAATCATCATAGACATAGATGTCTGGTTTGGGCTGGAGTGGCTGCATTTCCAGACGACCTAGCTTTGATTCCCAGCAACCAATGGTAGCTCACAACTACCCATAACTCCAGTTCTACGGCATTTGATACCCTCTTCTGGTCTCCACTAACACTGCATGTACATGCTGCACATATAGGCAAGCAGGCACCCAGGCTCGTGCATACACACTACACACACACACACACACACACATATACATCATAGTACACACATACATTATATCATATCATACACACACACACTGCACACATACATCACACACACTACACACACACTGCACATATACATCACACACTACACATATACATCACACACACTACACACATACATCATACACAGACAGACACACATTACATCATACACACACATTGCACACATACATCACACACACTACACACATACATCACATACACACATCATATCACATACATCATATCACACACACATCACACACACTACACACACACACTACAACATATATCACACACACTACACACACACATACACACACTACACACATACACACATACTACAACATACATCATATATACTACATGCATACACATATACACACATACTACACACATACATCACACACTACACACATACACATACTACAACATACATCATATATACTACATGCATACACATATACACACATACTACATACATACATCACACACATACATCATATCACACACATACATCATATCACACACATACATACATCACACACATACACACACTGCACACATACATCACATCACACATACACACACCCACCACACACTTACACAGATACAGAAATAAAAAACAAATAAAAAGTGCTAAGCCACTCAAGGGTGAAGAATCTAGGTTCTGGAGAGATAGCTCAGTGGTTAAGATCACTTGTTACTCTTACAGAGAACAGAGTTTGATTCCCAGCACAAACACGGCAGCTCACGACCATTTGTAATTCTAAATCCAGGATCCCAAAGCCTTCTGACTTCCTTGGGCATCAGACACACATGCAGTGCCCAAATAAACATTTGTGTAAGCTAACTATAAATAAAAGCTAACTATAAATAATATTTTTAAGGAACAAAGAGTCTACCATGACCACAGTCTTTGACCATCAAGGGTATTAACACACAACCACATCATACCTGAAATACTCTATATATGGCCAATCCATTAAAAGGGACTTTCCAGTCTCACATAGGGTCACACTCTGCAATCAGCCACCTTTTAGGTCATTCTTAGGACAGTGAGGTAGAAGGATATCTTAGTTTGATAACAGCTTGGTCATTATAAACAGAGCTTGCCACAAAACAAAATGAGGCTAGGCTTGACGGAACGGACCTTTAATCCAAGTCCTCTGGAGACAGAAATAAGCAGATCTCTATAAGCTCAAAGCCAGCCTGGTCTACATGGCAAATTCTAGCCCAGTCAGGGCTACTTAGTGAGCACAGGGCATTTAAAAACAACAGCAAAAAAGAAAAAACAAAAAACCAAATAAAAACAGAGAAACTGGCAGTTGATGGCCCCAGCAATTAGGTGAAAAGCCAAGTGTGGCTGTGGCTGGGTTGTGCTGGGAGTACCTGCTAGTCCAGTGCTAAGAGAAGGACTAGATGGAGGGCAGAGACAGAAGAAAGGTGGCTGGAGCTCAGCAGCTCACAGCCAGGAGTCCACACTCAGTGAGAGACCCTGTTTTAAGGTAGTAAGAGAGAGGGAGAGAGATGGCTGCCATCTTCCTCTTGGCACTACCTGTACACATAACGGCAGGGCTCCGCCAGCACACACCAGAGGTGTACAACACACACGCAAGCATGCATGTACTCGTGCACGAGTGTAGGATGATGTCATTATGCATCGAGGCGTAAGGAGTAGCCTATCATTGGAAGAGAAGGAAGGGCAGGCGGGGGGAAGTCTAGGAAGGAGAGAGGATGAGGAGTGAAGAAAGTCAAGATGGAGATAACGGAGCAGGGTGATCCAGATCCAGGTGGTCTGGGTCAGTTTTTTCTTGTCTAGGTGGGCGGTTTAAATCTTTACTAATTGGCAGTGAATTTGTCGCGTGGATGTATTGTGGACTGGGAATTTAACATGTAAATCTAATTGCTAAATTACAAGTGTCTGGAACTTTGATTTACCCGGGTTAAAGAGGACAGTGTATGAAAGAAATGGCTGAGAGGCAGTTGGAGCGTGTGGATCTGGTAGGGAGTGGGGGCGGGGGATGGGCAAGAGAGGAAGAAAAGTCTGGAGAGAGAGTGCCAAGAGGACACAAGGGGTGCTTGGGAATCAAGAGGTGAGTGGCCAAAATGGCTGAGTTAAACAAGAATCTGAAACTGGCCAAAGCACAGGAGCTAGAGAGGTTTAGGGTAGGGGCGGGATGTGTCAGGCAGGATAACTCTGTGAGAGGTACTTGTGAGAAACGCCTGAGGGAACCTAGAAGCTAGCATAGACCTCGATATATTAATGAACGCCACCACAGGCATAGGTTAATGGAAGAGTCCTAGTCTGCCAAAGATGACTACTTTTAGCAAGTAGAAATGACTTTCCTAAGTCCCTGAGGGAATGCTGGGTTTTATCTAAATGCTAGACTTTGGGAAAGGGAATTTCTTACAAGTCGCATTTTTTTTTTTTTTCAAGAAAATAGAGTGAAATCTTTAGGACCTTTTGCCTCTTACAATGAGTGAAAGAACAAAGGTGGATAAGTGGGCGTCTGAACGTCACCTCGTCCTTTTCCTTTTCCTTTTCCTTTTCATTCACTAAGCTACGTACACTGGAGCGCCAAGAGCCTTTATGAGTAGCCGCCTGATTCAGAAACCCGGCAACTGGGACCGGCAGTCTGCTTGGCAACCGGTGACATCTCAGCGTCGCACTCCTGACGTCATAGATGGGCGCCATACTTAAAGAGAGTGCGGGAAGCTGCGTTTGCAGCCGAGCTCTGTGACAGCCATGGAACTAACGCAGGAAGAGCGGGAACTCAGTCACTGGGCTGCTGAAGAGATGGGAGTGCCCCCAGCGGCCCGCCCCCGGGAGTCGACGCTGCGCAGGTGAGACTGTTTCTGGATTAAGGACTCCCCATCCTGGAATTAGCCTCGAGGAGTAAGATCCCCGCCCCACATCGAGAATAAGACACGCTACCCACAGCGTAAAAATAGGATCTGCAGAATAAGGAGGTCCCTACAGCACCTCAACTCTGCCACTCTCACCCTAAGCAAAGATGACACTAGGCAGTTAGCAATGGCTGCTCTATTGGGGACCAAATCTGCAGAAACAGTACAACATGACCCTGTTATGAAAGACCATTTCCTAGGATGGAGACCTCTTACACCCATCTCTGGAAGTGACTACAACTAAACCTCTCGTAGAAGAAAGAGAACCCCGTCGTGGAATAAGAATAACCTCTTAGTGACACCCCCAGGCTTACCCACAGAAGTGAGAAATCTTGTAACTTTCCACCACCATAACTGTGGAGACGATGGAGGGCCCTCCTCCTCCTGGGCAATGCTCCAAACATACTTTATGCTGTATCCCTTCAGGCTATGTCTGGGTCAGGGCGCTGACATCTGGGCCTACATCATGCAGCATGTGCGTAGTGAGAGGTAAGTCAAACCTAGTGCAGGGGAGTGGGCTAGACAGTGGGAAAGGCATAGGCACAGCCCGCAGCAACTCCTTTCTCTCCATCTTTCCAATGTAGGAGTATCAAGACGATCCAGGGAAACCTCCTCTGGTAACTGCTTCTTAGTTCATTGATTCCTATCTTCCCCAGCTTTGTCTAACTTTGTCCACAACCACCACCTTTTTTTTTTTTTTTTTTTTTTTTTTTTTTTTTTCTGCCTTCTTCTCTGAAAGCCCCAGCCACCTCCTAACTCTGGTCTCATTTCTCTAGGTATGGCCACCAGGACAATCCAAAGGTGAGAAGCCTGTGCTGTTAATATTCTCTTTCAACCAAAAGTCAGCTTGCAAATATTTTTGCTCTAGGCCCTGGAGGTGATGGAACTGTCAGGGACACCATGTTACAAAACAGCACAGATTTTTGTGCTCCCGAGGGTTGTGGTCTAGGGGGAGCCAGGCACAAGGTGGGGAGCAGTGGTATATGGACGTGGGGCATTGGTGTTGGAGAAAGGAAGGTCCTGAGGAAAGCTGAGGATCTATAGTCTCAGCACTCAGGAGGAAGCAGAAGGATCACCGTGAGTCTGAGGCCAGCCTGGGCTACAGAGGGACCTGGTCAAAAGTAGATAGGATAAACAAAACTGAAAAGAGGAGATAGGGAAAGGAAGGGTTTGACAGAGCCGCTAAGGAACACAAGGAAGATGTCAAGACTAGGGGGAACCTAGAGAGATGGCTCAACAGCTAAGAGCACTTGCTGCCCAGTTCACATCCCAGCACCCAGAGCAGACGTCTAACAGCCAACTGTGACTTCAGTTCTAGGGCGTCTAACGCCTTCTAGCCTCCCCTGGTGCCTGCATGCATGTGGTACACAGACATGCATTGGAAAAAAAAAAAAAAAGCTGGGGTATATGGATACTTGCCTGCTATCCCAGCACTTGGATGCCGAAGCAAGAGGACTGTGAGTTTAAGGGCAGTCTGAGCTAGTTACACACCAAAACCCTGTCTCAATAAAAAGAGAGAACTAATAAGCATCCGACAAAGATGTTGGAGTCACCACACAGACAGCAAACCAAGATGGTGGAGTGCAATACCAGGAGGGAAAGAGCTAGGGAGAGTCTTGGTGCTTCTGTGTCAGACCTGAACCATTTAAACAAAGAAAAGCCTGTCAGCCACCTCCCAGGAGCTGAGGTGAGGAACCGAGTGCCACCCAGAAGTTAGTGCAGCCTGGCTAAGCCCCAGGAAGTCCAAGCATCTGACCTTCTGACCCTTACCTGATTCCACCAGATCCTTCGGAAGTTGGAGCTGGAAGCCACTGTGGCCCGCCTTCGGGCAGAGAACCAAGAGCTAGACCAGAGCCTGGAGCTGATGGATCAAGAGACTGAGGCTCAGGGTGACTCGTGGGGCCAGCCCAATGGGCAGTGAAACCCCGGGTGACAGAGATGTTGACAGCCACCTCTGTTTCCCCCCACACACACACAGATATCGCCATGACGCAGTCACTGCAGAGCCTGAAAGACACCCAGCGCCAAACTCTTCTCCTCCAGGCCCTGGCTGGGGCTGTACGAAGACAGCACCGTCGGTTGCAAGACCCCATGCAGCGGCTGCAGAATCAACTCAAGCGTCTGCAGGATATGCAGAGGTGGGGTTCAGCCTTCCTGGGAGGTTAGATGTTCTCAGAAACCCCTGTGGTCCGCCTGATCCTTTCCTTTCAGAATTCTGAGCTTCCAGCCATAGTGTGAGGGCTGTCTGGATGGGCAGTTTTATTATATTGGGCACCTGGATTTATGGTACCAACTGGATGTCTACAACTCCGGCTTTGGAGAAAGAAGTGGATACAAAGAATAAGGCCCCACCTGGCTGGAGCTGATGTTCTCCTGCATAGAAGGCAGATGGGAGCCTAGGAAATATCTCATAGTTTCAGGTAGCTAGAAATCCTGCGAAGAGTCATAGGATGAAGGGAGAAGGGTCACGTTTAAGTTGAGGGAGAAGTCTCCATAGCAACCTTAAAGGCTTGGAGGTCAGCTTAAAAAATGGACCTCCAGGAGAATGCAGCCAAGCCTTGCTGGCCAGAGGGACAGTGTGAGGAAGTAAAGCAGGAGAGGTGGACAGAGCCATGGAGTCACTGCCATTTCTCTCTGAAACAGCAGACGCCACTGCTTGGCTATTTAGAACTGCATGGCCTTAGGCAACGTATCCATTGTGCCTCTAAACTCTATGGAATGGCATTAATGCCCAGCCTTTCTCTTCAGTGTAAGAATTAGGTGAGTCAGACCATGAATAGTGCTCAGAAGATACCCACCAGCTGCTCTAATGCGCCAGGAAAGGGGCATGTTGGAGAGGATCCAGAATTGGGCTGTGACGGCAATCCTTAGGTCTCACCAGGGTGGCTTGGTTTGAATACCTGTTTCTATTTGTATTCCTTTTCTGTACGTGGGTGTTTATATTATGTATGGTTGGATATATTATGCTTGCCTGTGCACTATGGATATGCCTGATGCCCTACTGAGCTACATCCTTTACCCTTTGTTTGTCTGACTTCTGCTTTAGACATGGTCTATGTAGACCAGAGTGGCCCCAACGTGACAGTGACCACTTGCCCCTATCTCCCAAGTGCTGGGATTAAAGGTGTGCACTACCACACCTGACCTGTGCCCTTTTGCTTGTTCATTTGAACACTTATTGTTTCTACGTGTGGGTTTATGCGCCCCACATGCATGCATGTGTCCATTGGAGGCCAGAGGGCATCTGATCCTCTGGGGCCAAAGTATAGGCAGTTGTGAGCCAGGTCCTGTGGGAAGCAAGAAGTGTTCTTAAGCACCGAGCCATCTCTCCATCTCTTGGCCCTGAATTGCTTTTTCTTCTTCTTTTTTTTTTTTTTTTTTTCCGGAGCTGGGGACCGAACCCAGGGCCTTGCACTTGCTAGGCAAGCGCTCTACCACTGAGCTAAATCCCCAACCCCTTGCTTTTTCAGTTTACTTTCTATGAAATGTGAGTCCGAGTCTCACTAAGCTACCCAGGCTGGCCTTAAATGTGCTTTGTAACTACAGCGACTACGCCAGCTTTCCCCAGTACTGGGATGACAGGCCTGTGCCAGGCCCAGCCAGATCTCGTTTTGTTTTTTCTTTGTCAGTGTTTTGAGACAGAGTAGTTCAGGCCAGCTGGCCTGAAACTTACTATGTCGCCCAGGGGGAACTGGAACAATAGATGTCCCAGGTTAAGAACACTGGTTACTCTTTGAGAGGACTGTGGTACAATCCACACCACCACGTGGGCACTCACTGTGTAGCTCATGTTGGCCCCAGACTTCTAGCAATCTTTCTGTTTCAACCTCCTGAGAGCTAGGATCTAGCAGTTCTCAACCTGTGGGCTGCATCCCCTTTGGGGTGGAAAGACCCATTCTTACAGGTAGGTATCACCTATCTCATCAGAAAATGCAGATATTTAAGTTGATTTATAATAGCAGCAATGTTACAGTTATGAGGTAGCAATGACAATAATTTTATGGTTGGGGGTCACCACAACATGAGGGACTGTACTAAAGCCTCAGTGTTAGGAAGGCTGAGAACCACTGGCATGAACCACAGTGCCTGACTGAAAACCCAGATTTTAATAGGGTCCTGACCAGAGGGGACAGGAATAGGGAGACCAATGAGAAAGCTAATATAGGAGACGACAGTGACCTAATCTGAGAGAAAGCCTTTGAGACCTGGGCAGTTCAAGGTGGGGAGCACAGACGTCTGTTCTCCCAAGGCCCCATCCCAATTACATTCGTCCCTCCAGGAAAGCCAAAGTGGATGTGACCTTTGGACCTGTGGTGTCAGCAGCCCTGGCCCTAGAGCCTGAGGTGTTGGTAAGAATCCTGGGCTGTGTGGGGCTATGAGGAGTCGAGGATCAAGCAGAGGCCTAGAACCCACTAACACCCCACCCTCTTCTCCCTAGAGTGATGTCCGAGCAGCCTGCTCCCTCCGAACTCAATTCCTGCAGAACCTTCTGACTCCCCAGGCCAGGGGAGGCAGCATCCTGTGAGTGTTCTCTGCCTCTGAGATTCTGTGAGGACCCAGGCTTGAGGAATGGGAGATTGCTAGTTTATTAATCCCTCAGACAGTGTATTTCTGGGTTAATTCAGTTCTGATCCCTGCCATGTGAGGGCTCCTAGGGTAGGATTAGGAAAAGACAGACTCACCGTAGCTGTTGACAGCCTAGGTAGTCAGGGCTGGGAGGCTCTAGGACAGAGGAGCCCTTACTCAGCTCTGGAAGTGGGGCTGGGAGGCTCTGGCCAGGAGACTTAACTAGGGTAAATGATCAAGAACTAAGAGGACATGTAGTGGCCCCCAGGACAGCAAGTTCAGATAGTTGGGGAACTCAAGTCTAGTAGACATAGATGGATTCGATGTCCTTATCTTTACAGTGGGGACAATGATAGCTCCTACTTAGATGCAGTGGTGATAATTTAGAGGGTAATTGATGTGTCTTATAACATTCACTGTCTGCTTACCCAAACCCACAGAAGCCCTTGTGATGACCATGTCGGAACATCCTATCAGCAGTGGCTGACCTCAGTTGAGGTAAGAGGGCAAGGCTCCCAGGAAAGGGTACCTCCTCCTGCTCCATGATAAAACTTCCAGTCACTCTTAGCCATCTAAGTCAGGGCCTCAGAGGCCTGGCTTACATCCCTGCACCATCATCCCACCCTGCTTTTTCACCTGCCTTTCCAGTCACTGCTGACGAACCACCCTGCAGGCCACATCCTGGCTGCCTTGGAGTACCTGGCTGCAGAGCGGGAGTCAGAAATCCGGTCCCTGTGTTATGGGGAGGGGCTCAAAGAAGAGGGGCTCAAAGAAGAGGTGCTGTCCAGGTGTGAAGGGAATGTCCCCATAGCCAGGAGCAGGCACAGGGAACTGCAGATGGGGTGGAACTGAATGCCGACCAGGGGAAGGGAGGACTGATATTGAACTGCCCGAATTCATCGTTACAAAGAGGCTGGTCCCTCAAATGCTCTGTCCCCGCCTCAGGCCCCAGGCACCGGACTCTTCAGGCTCCAGCCAGGTCCTGCCGTCCACTGTTCATCTCATCCAGGTAACCCTGAGACACTCTCCCGAGACCTGCTGAAGCCCTCTCTCTCCCCATGGACCATGCTCACAAGGACCTTGCACCTCCAGGAGGGCTGGCAGGCTGTAGGTGCGCTAGTTACCCAGAGGAGTGCACTCCTGAGTGAGAGACAAGTTCTGACTGGCCGCCTCCAGGGCCTAGTTGAGGAGATGGAGAGACTCTCACTGGGATCCAATGAGAGGTAAAGAGGCTCCCTCAGCAGAGGCTGGGGATGCTAGATGTTGTCAGATGTTGTTTACCCTGGGAGCCCCTTCATTTCCTCCCTTTCCTGGTGCTTGTCTCCTGTGTGTGTGGTTCTTCATGCCTCCCCAAAGATCTCATCTCCCCAGTGTGGCTGCCAGGCTCTCTGCACTCTCTCACTTCCTCCCCACCCCACTCCCCCAGGAAAGTCCTGCTGCTGGAGCTTAGGCGCAGTAGCCTGTGGGCAGAGCTCAAGGCTCTTCATGCCCAGAGCCAGGAACTGGAGAGCGCAGTTGGGCACCGGCAGCTTCTGCTGCGGGAGCTGCAGGCCAAGAGGCAGAGGATCCTACAGTGGCGGCAGCTGGTGGTGAGATCCTGGGCCTGGTAGACGGTTAGAGTAGGGGTGTGGGGTCTAGAGACCAAGCTCTGGGTCTCCCAGGGCTTTGAGAGATGGCTCAGCATTAAGAGGACTGGCTACACTGGCTCATGGTAGCCTATGCCTTTAACCCCAGTGCTCTGGAGTCAGAGGCACGATGATGTCTAGGAGTTCAAGGACAGCCTGGTCTATAGAGCTACTTCTAGGACAGAGATAGACACACAGAGAAACCCTGTCTTGACAAAAGGACTAGTTGTCCTTCCAGAGAACCTGGTTCAGGTCCTAGCATTTACATAGCAGCTCACAGCTGGCAGTTCAGTTCCCGGGATCTGATGGGCTCCTTGGCCTCTGTGAGCATGCGGCATACATGCAGTGCCTAGATATCCTTACAGGCAGCACAGCCATACCATAAACTAAGAATAAATAAACCTCAAAAATGGAGGGGAGGGATGAAGGGACAAATTAACCTGACCTCTGAGGAAGGGAGGACGGGGACGGGGTTCCCAGGAAGAAGCAGGACCTGTCCCCTGTGAGAAGGGGTGGATTGCCTGCCCTGGGCAGTGGGAAGAGCAGGGAGCTAGTGTCGGTGGCTTTCTGACTCCCCAGGAGGAGAGGCAGGAACAGATCCGCCTGCTCATCAAGGGAAACTCAGCTAGCAAGACTCGCCTGAGCCGGGGTCCAGAGGAGGTAAGGTGAAGGTTGGGCGAGGCATGGTGGGCTCTGGCTACCCCACCTACCACCTCCATCCCACAGGTGCTAGCCCTGATTCGGCAGAAGCTTGTTCCCACCTCTGAGGCTGTGGCACCGCAGAGCCAAGAACTGCTTCGATGCTTGAAGGAAGAAGCCAAACACCTGCCCCACATTATCCTGGGCCCCCTCCCACCATACCAAGTCAAAGGGTGAGGCGGGGCCAGCCCTGTCTTCCCTCTGAAACCTAGTCAAGTAGCTCCAAGATGCGGTCCAGTGAGAGGAGAGCCCCAATCTCAGAAGATAAAGGTGACCAAGAAGACATCTGCCGTCTACCTTGGGTCTCTGCACACATTCATACACACCTGCACATGCACACAAAAGTAGCCCAGGGTCCCCAGACTTGCCAAATCTTACCCCATATCATCTAAGTCCCTAAGCCTACCTCCAAGTCCAGGAGCTTCTGTAAATCAAACCACCTGATGTTCTGTTGCTGCCCTTCCCACAGGTTGAAGCCGCTATCCAGGATTCTACCATCTATCCATCAGCTGCACCCCACTACCCCAAGGGGCTCCAGCCTCCTATTGCTGAGTCACACCCTGGGACTGCCTGTAGGGAAAGTAGGTGTCCATGACCTGTGACCTTTTTGCCCATCCCAGTCCCAACCCTGTGGCCAAGTTGACCGTCCTTCCCTACTCCCAGGCGCCCGAACTACTGCTTCCAAGGGCGGCCTCTCTCCGACAAGATCTTCTGTTTCTCCAAGACCAGTGGGGTCTCCGAGGAGGAAATCTCAGTGTGAAGACCAGTCTGCCTCCGGGACCATCCACCCAGGGTACGTTGGCTCTACCTGCTTTTCAGATCCAGCATTCCTTCCGGTCTGCACCAGCACGGAAGTGTTAAAGACCCCCAGTATTGCAGTGTGCTGGAAGCATGCTTGCTTCAGCTGCACAGCAACCCCCACTCCGCAGCTGCAGAGCAGGGAACTCAGGTGTACAAGGCTTAGTAGCCTGACTTCACGGTACAGTTGGTTGGTTTGTTTTTTTGTTTTTTTTTGTCTTTTGGTGGGTATCTCACTGTGTAGTCCAGACTGTCTTCAAACTTC
Source organism: Rattus rattus (assembly GCF_011064425.1). NCBI lineage: Eukaryota > Metazoa > Chordata > Mammalia > Rodentia > Muridae > Rattus > Rattus rattus. Next base: position 165,350,002 of record NC_046155.1, read on the forward strand.
AGTCCGTGGAGGCACAGGCATATATGAGTGTGACTGTAAGATCAGTGAGGTCTACATAGTAAGTTCCAAGCCAGCAAGGCCTACAGAGTGAGACCTGTCTCCAAGGGAAGGTGGCTAGAGAGATGGCTCAGTGGTCAAGAGCACCTGTTCTTGCAGAGGCCCTGGTTCAGTCCCCAGCACCCACGTGGCAGCTCACAACCATCTGTAACTCCAGCTCCAGGGGACCTGCTGCTGTCTTCTGGTTTCTTGGGCACCAGGCACACATGTGCTACATACACATACATGAAGACAAAACCTAATAAACCTAAAATACACATACACATGCATGCACACACTTGCAGATCCAGTACTTGGGAAGTAAAGGCTTGGCATCATCCTTCTATAGCAAGTTTGAGGCTAGACTGTACTAGATTAGACCTTGCCTCAAAAGAAAAAAAAATAAAGGCCATACGCCTTTAATCCCAGTACTCAGGAGTTAGAGGCAGAAAGGTGTCTGTAAGTGTGAGGCCAGCCTGGTCCACATATGGAGTTCTAGGACAGCCAGGGCTACATAGAGACCTTTTCTCAAAAGAGAAAGAAAAACCAAAAAGCATGGTGTCTCACGTAAGCTCTGGAGTTTCCCCCAGAAGGGAGCAGAAACCACAGAATGCGAACTGTCTGAGGAATCTGGACTCAGAGGAGTTGGGGTGCACTGGGGAACCCAAGGAGCAGGCTTCTGAGCAAGAGAGGGAGAAGTTTCTGGCTAACATGGAGGGTGACCAGAATGGAAGACTAAGGCCTGGAACCTGGGAAAGAGGCCACAGAGAAGAAAGGGAGAAGCTGAAGTGGCCAAGTTTGATGTATATTAGGGACTGGTAGGCCACAGGGTAGACAATGGGAAAGTCTAGGTTGAAGTCTTGAAGGTGGCATTCTTGAGGTGGGAACCATGGAGCTGCCTCCCCACTTGTAACCTCCAGAGCTGCTGCAGATCCAGGAGTCCCAGGAAAAGGAACAGAATGAAAACATGGGGCAGACCCTGAAGAAGCTGTTGAACCTGCTGAAGCAGGCACTGGAGCAAATCCCTGAGCTACAGGGGATCGTTGAGGACTGGTAAGATGGGGGCAGTTGAATATCGGGGAATTGACTGTGGTTCATGGCTTAAGCTGCCAAGATGGGGAGGGTCTGGAGGATGGGCCTTTCCTCAGACATCATGCCTTTCCCCAGGTGGGAGCAGCCTGGCCAAGCAGCCCTCTCTGAGGAGCTCCGTCAGGGCCTGTCCCTGTCCCAGTGGCAGCGGCGCTGGGCGCAGGCCCAGGTAGCGCTGCAACAGCCATACAAATGAAGAAGCAGCTAGGAGCAGAGTCAAGACTTGCAATTTAGCTCCGTGCTGTGCACCTACTGTCTCTAACTCAGGAGACTGAGGGACGAGGACTGCTGTTGATTTCTAAACCAGCCTGGGCTACACAGCAAGTTCCAAAACAGCCTAGGCTACATAGTGAGACCCTATTTCAAAAATAGATAGTATTTAACTCCCAAACTTCACTTCCCTCAATAAAGTATTTGAAAGAAAGCACTGCCCAGTTTTATCAACTTTGTCTTGGCACAGATCTGCAGGTCCTCTCTGGCTGTCGTTCTGGGGTTCCTCCCAGGTCTTGCACTGCCCTCCCAACTAAAGCCAAGAGAAAAAGGAAAGGTGTATGGCTCACACACTTAAAAGTGGCTGCTTCACTGTCCTCCTCAGCAGATCAAATGGATCAAAGCCCCTGCCCCCAGGGAACCAGTGGAGAGGGAGGTAGCCAGCTGGCATGGTGAAGGACGGTGGTACAGCGGAACTTAGCTGCCTTGGGTACATTCAGCAGGGTAAGAGTGTGGAAGGGATATCTTCAGGGCAGAGCTTTGCTGGCAAGGTGATCAGGGAGCACAGTAGCACAGTGCCCTGCCAGAATAGAGTGCTATGTAAGAGCAGGTCAAGAGATGACAGTGTCTTTTAGGGTTCCGTTTTCTTTTTTTTTTTTTTTTTTTTTCTTTTTTTAGAGCTGGGGACCGAACCCAGGGCCTTAAGCTTGCTGGCAAGTGCTCTACCGCTGAGCTAAATCCCCAACCCCAGGGTTCCGTTTTCTTAGTCTGTGACTGTAGCCCAGGCTGGCCTTCAACTCATGCCTGCCTCCACCACCCCTACCTCAGTGTTTGTATTACAAGGTTGCCTTGATTCCTTTTCTAAATGCTGCAACAACATAATGGGTGAAAGCAACATACAAGAGGCTTGCGTTTGCTCACATTTAGAGGCTATAGTGTGTCCTGGCAGGGAAAGCACTGTAGCTCTGTGGTGCTGGGAGCTGAGGTGTTGATTGTTCATATCCTAGCATCTGGACTCTATCTGGAGCCATCTGTAGTTTATCCTAGGAGTATGTCTCAGGGTTTTACTGCTGTGAACAGACACCATGACCAACACAACTCTTGTAAAGACAGTATTTAATTGGGGCTGGCTTACAGGTTCAGAGGTTCAGTCCATTATCATCAAAGTGGGAGCATGGCAGTGTCCAGACAGGCATAGTGCAGGAGGAGTTGAGAGTTCTACATCTTCATCTGAAGGCTGCTAGGAGAAGACTGGCTTCCAGGCAGCTAGGATGAGGATCTTAAAGCCCACACCCACAGTGACACACCTACTCCAAAGCCATACCTACTCCAACAAGGCCACACCTAATAGTCCCACTCTCTGGACAAGCATATTCAATCCACCACATTCCACTCCCTGGCCCCCATAGGCTTTTTTTTTTTTAAAGATTTATTTATTATATATGAGTACACTGTCGCTGTCTTCTGACACGTCAGAAGAAGGTATCAGATGGTTGTGAGCCATCATGTGGTTGCTGGGGTTTGAACTCAGGACCTCTGGAAGAGCAGTCGGTGCTCTCAACCACTGAGCCATCTCTCCAGCCCCCCCCCCATAGGCTTTTTAAAACAAGTCTGCTCCAAATTCTACACCTCCATGTCTGATGTCAAAGCGGTCTTCAGATCCCCAACTCCTTTTTCATCTTTGTTGACTGCAACAAACTTCTTTCTCCTGGGCTGGTTCCTCTCCCTGTTAGCAGCTTTCCTCAGCAGATAACCCATGGCTCTGACATCTTTAATATCTTGGGGTCTCCAAGGCAACTTTAGTGTTACAGCTTCTTGTTCCAGTGTCTGGGACCCACACATGATCTGGGCTCCTCCTAAGGTCTTGAGTCACATCTCCAACGCTGTCCTCTGTATCACTTTAGACTCTCTGGTTGATTCCACTCCACTGCTGCTGCTGTTCTTGGTGATCATCCCACAGTACTGGCATTTCCAATCCACTGGGGTCTTTGGCTGCAACTGGGCCTCACTCATAGGCTCTCTTCATGGTGCTAAGCCTCAACATCTTTGCATGACCCCTTCAGTCCTAGGCCATCAACTGCAACTGAGGCTGCACCTTTATCAATGACCTTTCATGGCCTCTCACAGTGCCCAGCCTCAGCTGCTCTCCATGACCCCTTCACACCTTCAAAACCAGTACCACCTGGGTGACTCACACATTACCAAGTACACCTGCAGCATGAGGTAAAACCTTGGCTATCTGGGGAACATGGCTTCTTTTGTGTTCTCAGAAAACACTTCCCAGAAGACTTCACCTCAGTGATGCTGGTCTCTTAATCACTAATTTCTCAGCTCCAGCTAACCAGCATCAATTGTCCCAGCCATTCCTTCTATTTTCCACTCTAAAGCCAGAGCCACATGGCCGAAGCAGCTGAGATCTGCTGCTTATTGAGGCTGGAACACGCCTCCCACACCACCCCCATTCTCTTATCAGCTTTCTGTTTTCCAACTCCCTCAGTGCCTAAGCTTGGCTGTCCTGGAACTTGGCTCTGTAGATTGACCTTGAACCCAAAGATCTGCATCTCCTGAATTCTGGGATTAAAGACATGTACCTCCACAACTGGACTTAAGCTTTTCTTCACCTAGAACCTGCTTTGTCCCAGGCTGGCCTTGCACTCAGAGATCTGTTTGGTTTTGTCTTCTGGGAATAAGGATTTAAACTTAGCTAGATGGGATCTAGTAGCTTTAATTAATGAATGAACTGATGGACGAACTGACACAGTGGTTGATTACCCGAATAAGGAGCTAGTTCCCTAGCTGACAAGCTACAGTTAGCCTAGCCGTCAATGTGATCAGGGACCTGAGAAGGATAAATTATAATCTCCTTGGCTTATGTATCAACTAAAATGACAGAGACTAGTCCATAGTCAGTTACCTAGACAGTCTTCCCAGGCTCCTGTGGTCTCCAAAAGACTCATGAACAGTCTAATGTCTAACGATGAGTAAAAAAACGCATCAAATTACAAATGAAGAGCATGCTAAAATACTTAATCAACACTCCTGAAACATGTGCCTGGTTAGAGAAGCCGGTGGAAATCCAGCAACTAAATGGAACAGGAATGTGGCATCCTGGTCAGATGATGAGACAGAATAGGGGCATTAGGTAACCATAAAGGGAATTAGAGTAACACACGAGTCTTAATTCATGAAAATGTTAGCGGGTTTAGTGGAGCCGTCAGGAAAAAGAGGCAGCAGATCTCTAAGTTCAAGGCCAGCCTGGTGTACATATCAAGTGACAGGCCAGACAATCAAAAACAAATATAATAAAAAAATTGTTTCTTAAAAAAACTTCAATCCTTTCTAGATATCTCTAGTATAAAATCCAATATTTTTGTTCTGTACCTGTAATCCCAGCACTTGAAAGCACAGGAAGATTTCTAATAGTTCAAAGCAACCTAGGGAGTTTCCTGCCTGGGTTCCAAACCAAACCAAACCAAACCAAACCCCAAAATGAAAAAGAAAATATAGGCAGTCAATAAAATTAAATTTTGTTTTAAAAAAGAATAATGAACTGACCCCTGGCAGTGTATCTGTTAACGGAGGGCAGGAGACCGCTACCCTAACTTGGCGGTGTTTACAAACTTTGGAAGGGCCTCCGAACTTCCGGGCCTCCGAACTTCCGTGCCTCCTCAAAGTTCCGGCTTCCACAGTGGGGTGGGTCAAAGTGACGTTGCTTCGCTCTCATTCGCCTACCTTCCTCTACGAGGGCGTGGCCTGCCCTAACGCTGCGACTGTCAGACGCGAGGCCCTTCCGGGGACCTGTCTTTTCGACACTCTAATTGGCTTGTGCTCGTCATGGGGGTGTGGCCATGTCTCTTTAGCCCCTGTTCTTAAACTACGTCCTCACGCAGCGCATCCGTCGCGGTAATCCACACGTCATCGGCCGGCTCCCACCCTGAGGGGACAGGGACTCGACCGTAGAACCCGCGGCTGCGGCTGAAAAGAGCGGCGAAGGCCATGGCATCAGCGATGGCCGGAGCGGGACCAGCTCCGGGACTCCCGGTGGCAGGAGGGCCCGTGGTCCCGGGGCCTGGTGTCGGCATCCCGGGCAAGAGCGGCGAGGAACGCTTGAAAGAAATGGAGGCGGAGATGGCCCTGTAAGGCCCTGAGTAGGAAAAATAAAAGCTATTTCCGGGCAAACCCACTCAACCCTGCAGCCTCCAGGTTTTCAGAAGCCTGAGATGTGGTTCCATAAGGGGCGGTGGGACCCGAGGGACGGGAGGGAGGCGTTGGTTGGGATGAAGGCGCTGTGGAAAGTACCCAGCGCCTCAGGCTTAGTAAGAGTTGACATATGGTATCTGTCCCGCACCCCCAGATTTGAGCAAGAAGTACTGGGAGCTCCGGTGACCGGAATCCCAACTGCTGTGCCTGCGGTGCCCACAGTGGAGGCGATGCAGGTTCCCCCAGCACCTGTGATCCGCCCAATTATCGCCACCAACACATATCAACAGGTAAGGCGGGAGCTGCAGCTTATGAGTTGGGAGAACACAATGGTTTGATCCCAATAAGGGTCTATCTGTGGAGAGCGATTGACGTTTTGGCTGGCATGACAAATAACTTAAGGGCCAGGGACTCAGAGTACAAGGCAGTACATTTAATCCATTGGAAACTAGTGTTCTACAGCATTCTGTCTGATAGAACTTTCTGCAGTGGTAGAATTGTCTGTATAAAGTTTTTACTCACAAATTTGGGATGTAATTCAGTGGTAGAGCACTTAGCCTCTGCAGAGCCCTATTTTTCTAACCCTACCACCACCACAACAACCAAAATAATAGTAAATTGTATATTTGTGTTAAGTCATTCCCAAGCCTCGTTGATAATATTCCGGGTGCTTAACAATCAGCTGTCAGGAAGAAGCTGTGGAAAGAAGGAAAGAGGGAGGAACTATTTAAATGAACACCAGCAGAAGAAACTTGTTAATTCTGTTCACAGTTATTAGGTGAGCTGGGATGCAGCTCAGTGGCAGATCTCATGCCTGGCATGCCAAAGCCATAGGTTCAATCCCTTGTATTGGGGGAAGGGGGGGGTTCAAAAGCAGGTCTTGAGTGCCTTCTCTGCACTAGGCACTGTTTTAAGTAGAGGGTGTATAGGAGAAAACAATACAGAGAAGTTCTTGGTTTTTTTGGCCTTACAAAGTGGTAAGGAGGGCAGAGTTATTAGCAGTCAGGGAAGGCCTTTTTGGTTTGGTATTAGTAAAGCAAGGATATAAATGAGATGGTGAAACCATGCAGATGTCTGGAGTGATGTTATCCCCGGCAAAAAGCCATCCGTACCAAGACTGAGACAAAGTGGTCGTCTTGTTCATTCACCAGCAGAGAGGAGAGAACAAAAGGGAACACGGAGAAGATTAAGACAGTAATAGAAGCTAGATCTAGCAGGGTCTTCTGAGCCCCTTCAAGACTCTTAGCTTTCACTTTGAAAATGAGGAGCTGCTAGAGAATTCTAAGTCGGTGGGTGGTAATGGTCCACCTTACAGGTTAAGCAAGTGGCTTTCGCTATCCGGATAATATACTAGAGAGGGCAAGGGGGAGTTCAAGGAGATGGAAGAGTTTAATAATCTAGGTAAGGCAGAGGTGGAAAACAGGGAGGACAAGTCAGCATCAGTTGAGATAGTGTGGGGTCTGCAGCCTCGCCCTGAACATACCTGCTCTCAGAAATGACAGGGACCAGGTTCTTGGACTGGAGATTAGTACTATAGGAAAACTGAGTCAGAGACCTTGATCCTGGGAGCTATTAATCGTAATAGCTTAAGCTGTTAAGCGGTGGTGGAGCATGCCTTTAATCCCAGCACTTGGAAGGCAGAGTCAGGTGGATCTTTGTGAGTCTGAGGCCAGCATGGTCTACAGATGGAGTTACACGACAGCCAGGGCTACACAGAGAAAGCCTGTCTTGAAAGACAAACAAAACCAACACAAACAGCTTTACTTAGTGTGGCTCCAGACACCCCAGTGAGGAGATCTGGTAGCTGACCATGACTGCTCCCCAGCCACATAGAACAAAGGGTAAAAGTATTAGCCCACCACGGGAGCCAGCATCTCTGAGCCAGGACGCCTTCTCCCCAATAGGTCCAACAGACCCTGGAGGCCCGGGCAGCTGCTGCAGCCACAGTAGTTCCTCCCATGGTGGGAGGCCCTCCTTTTGTGGGCCCAGGTAAGTAAGAAAATGAGGGGCCCTGTTTCAGGCAGAGTGGTAAAAAGGGGTGCCCAGAGGTTGCCTTCCACCATCCTCATCTCTTCCTCCCCACAGTTGGCTTTGGCCCTGCTGATCGAAGTCACCTGGACAGTCCTGAGGCTCGAGAGGCCATGTTCCTGAGGCGAGCAGGTAGGTTGGGGACCACGACCGCACTTTTGGCCACTCGTTTAGGTTTAGGAACTCTGGCTCTGCCCTGCTGTAGATCCTTTTCTCCATCCTGAAACTGTCTTTGTATAGTACATCCCTGACCATGTCCTTCTGTACTGTCTCGAGTCACTGCACTCAATCCGATCCTCTGGGATCTAGTCTAGCACTGCACTTGTCATTACAGATCTTGACAAGGCTCTCCAACTCGTGGCACCTTCCAGCAAGCTCTTCAGTTTGCTTACTATGCTTGTCATCTTTTCCTTCCTCTGACAAGCAAGCTTTGTCACATAGTAAACATGACATACAGCCACTGAGGGGAGACAGATTGGTGGTCAGGATGCTTTGTGACCTGGTTCCATGAAGAGGCATATGCCCCAGCTCATTCAGGAGTTCCAAGCCTGGCTGAGATGTCAGCAAGTCAAGGGGTCTTCTCTCTTCTGCTGCGTGTCAATCAGCTATGACTCTCAAACCTTCCTGTCCGCCAGCCATTGCCCACACTTACAAACAGTCACATACTGCTGGGTTTTGTGACATTACTTGTGAGAATATGTGATGAGATGTGTTCTCAGTTGAATGTAAAATTTTGTTCACTGTGTTTTATGTATTAGTCTGTTCTGCTCTTTTTGCGCTGGGGATGAGCCTAGGGCCGAGAGTGTGCTCTATACTAAGCTAGCTCCAAGCCTCTGGCTTTAGAAATAAGACCTTGCTATGCAGCCCAGGCTGGCACCAACTTAAGTCCCCTGGGTCTGCCTCCTGGGCACTACACTTACCCTCTCTCTGCATCTTCCTTTTTGTCCGATGGTGTCTGACAAATGTTAACATCTATTCTTTAGTAAGTTAGTGAAAGTCTGACTCGGTCACCTTGCCCAGCCCCCTATCCTGCTGCGCCCTCAGAAGGATACCATGGCTCATCCAGGAAGGCTGTTATGATGCCTCCCAGTCTTTCTCCTGGGGCTCAATCCCCAACCCCATCCATATCCTCTGGAATACCTCCTATACCAGAAGGGAAAGATTTTCCTTATGAATGCTCTCCATGGCAGTGATATTTCTACTCACCCTTTGCTTGTTACTTTCCTTATCCTGAGGTCCTAGTTCATGGGTCCTTTTCTCCAGAAGACCTCTAGTCCTCCCCCACCCTCCTGCAAGCCCCCTGCCCACTGGCTGGGTCAGGATGCTGTTGCCTCTGACAGCTCCATGGGCTGCCCTTCTCTGGCAGTGCATGGTTTGCCTCCTATCCTGGACCAAGAGCACCAAAGGACTGTGTGGTCTGCTGGATTCCTAGCAGTTCCCAGCAGTTCCCAGCAGGCTCAGACCCACAGGAAATCCTCACACTCAGTGTGCTGAGTAGATCAACGGCAAAACCACTTCATCTTCTAGAATGCTCCTCAGCCTCTTCTCCAGGAATGCTGGGGTGTTCAGAATACCTACACAAACACCTTGTCCCAAGTGTCCCTTTCCCCCATGACACCCCCATCTCTCTCTCCCACAGCTGTGGCCCCTCAGAGGGCCCCTATCCTGCGTCCTGCCTTCGTCCCCCACGTGCTACAGAGAGCAGGTGAGGGGCCAGGGTCATGATCCCTGCCAAGCAATTTCTCCCAAGCCATGGGACACCCCCACTAACACCCTGACAGATTCTGCTCTTTCTTCTGCAGCTGGCGGCCCCCGACCTATGGCCCTGAGGCCTCCACACCAGGCCCTGGTTGGACCCCCTCTGCCTGGGCCTCCTGGACCACCCATGATGCTACCACCAATGGCTCGGGCACCTGGACCACCCCTGGGTTCTATGGCTGCCCTGAGACCTCCCCTGGTAAGTGGACACTGACTACTGTGGTTAAAGGTTTAAGTCTTTCTTTCCCCAACTTTGCTTCTGCATCTTTGTACCCCTGTTCTTTTATTTCTTTGTATGACAAAGAACAAAAACACCTTGGCTTTCTTTGCTCTTTGGAGACAGTAACTTGCTATGTAGCTCAGGCTGGCCTAGACCTCGTAAATCTCCTGCCTCTCATAGCCTCCCAAGTGATGAGGCATGTGGACCATGCCCAGCTTTCTCCTATGCAGGAGCGTTCACGATGAGGAGAAACGCCTACTGTGGATTAGTTCCATGTGTTCCTGCTTTCCTTTGATTGCCCTTTTTTAACCTATGTGCATTCACCATCTCCTTTGCTGCCTGCATTTCTCCCTCTCCAGCTACTTTACTTCTTTGCTCACTGTTCCCTGGCTCCCAGGCCCTTGCTTCGTACACAACAAGGTAGTAAAATGCAAGCCTGTGAGCTACCCATCCCTCACGCCCTCCCCTTGCCCACAGGAAGAGCCAGCAGCTCCTCGAGATCTGGGCCTAGGCCTTGGTTTAGGCCTGAAGGAGAAGGAAGAAGCAGTAGTGGCTGCAGCGGCTGGGCTGGAGGAAGCTAGTGCAGCAGTGGCTGTGGGGGCAGGAGGAGCCCCAGCCGGGCCTGCAGTCATTGGTCCCAGCCTCCCGCTGGCCCTAGCCATGCCCTTGCCTGAGCCCGAGCCCTTGCCCCTCCCGCTGGAGGTGGTCCGTGGCCTCCTGCCTCCACTTCGAATTCCTGAGCTCCTGTCTCTGCGCCCACGACCTCGGCCCCCTCGGCCTGAGCCACCTCCTGGCCTCATGGCCCTAGAGGTAAGCAGGGAATGTGCAGAGAGGGGACAGAAAGGGCCAGGAGAAAGCAGGAGCCCATGAGCTTCCACACACAGAACACAGTCCTCTGACCAGAGGGTGGTCGGGGAGGGGAGAGGCAGCCCCTTACACTCCACATCTGGAAGCGGGTCTAGTACTTGAATCTGAGGTGCCATGGCTGGAGGCATTGCAGAGCAGAAGACTTCCAACAGCCTTCCCTTCCCCCTGTAGGTTCCAGAGCCACTGGGTGAAGACAAGAAGAAGGGCAAGCCAGAGAAATTGAAACGCTGCATTCGTACAGCAGCAGGGAGCAGCTGGGAGGACCCCAGCCTGCTGGAGTGGGATGCCGGTGAGTGGCCAGAATGAGAGTTTGTATATTGCCCATCCAAGAACAGGCTGCACTGAGTTTTCAGGGCCACCAACGGAAAAGGAAGCAGAGTGACTCCGTACTGCCTGGAGGGTGGGACTCTCCTCATGGTAGGAAGTGGCGGGCATAATTGGGCTCTAGGGCTTGCTTGGTGTGTCTCTCTCTGTAGCCCAGGCTGGCCTGCTTGGTGTGTCTCTGTAGCCCAGGCTGGCCTTAACTTTCAATCCTTTTGGCTCAGTGTTCTAAGTGATGGAATCACAGGTGTGAGCCGCTGTGCCCAGTTTGTTACCAAGGGCTTTCAGACCCTTCCTCGTGGGGAACCAGGCCTGCTGAAGGTCACATGGATTTTTGTTTCTACTTTATAAGAAAACTTTTAAGGGGTTGGGGATTTAGCTCAGTGGTAGAGCTAGCAAGCACAAGGCCCTGGGTTCAGTCCCAGCTCCGATAAAAAGAAAAGAAAAAAAAAAAAAAAAAAAGAAGAAAGCTTTTAAAGCACATAGTGATACAGTGAGTAACCTACCTGGCACCTAGATTCCACAGCTAACATTTTGCTGTATTTGCTTTATTCCTGTGTGTTTAGGTTTCCTGTATCCCCCAGCATGTATCACACACACACACACACACACACACGAAAGCACTCAGAGCTAGGGATGGGTTTCAAGGCCATGCGCATGCCAAGCATCGATAGGACCTGCCTTCTCAAAGTCATGCCATGCCCTCATTAGTGTTTGACATAAGAGTTGAATTATTATTTTTGTTTTGTGAGGTGGAGTCTCACATAGCCCAGTTGACCTCAGACTCATTATGTAACCAAGTAAGGTGTTGAATTTCTGCCTCTTCATGTGAGGCTGGCATGTACCACCACTCTTCAGTTTATGCAGGGCCAAATTGAACCCAGGGTGCGGTCAGCTCTCCCACCCACCTATTTTGTTAAATACCTCAGACTTTGCACCTAAGGAAGACATTCTGTATGTCGTGACACTGTTAGAACAGCTAAGAAAACAATTGCTCTTGTGTATGTCAAGCTGTCTGGCTCCGGCCAGTCTTGAGCTTCTCATCATGTCTTACGTCAGCCTCCCAGATGCTAAAACTACATACACAGGTGCTTCACATAAAGCCAGCTTCTACTCTTCTTTGCTCTGATTGGCCTGGCCTACAGAGCCTGGGCATGCAGCTCAGTAGTGGGGCACTTGCCTGCGTGTGTGAGCCCTGAGTTCATGTCCCAATAGTGCACAGAAAAATCGACCAAGTTCAGTTGATGGTAGAGAGATGCTTCAGTGGTGAGAGAGTACTTACTACTCTTGCAGAGGATCTCAGTTCAGTTCCTACACGAAGCCACTCACAACTACCTGTAACTCCAACTCCGGGGGATCTGAGACTTCTAGACCCCAGGAGCAGCAGCGCTCACGTGGGCACCTTTCCCCACACAGACACATACTCTTGGACTTAAGAAATAAAAACTTGGGCTGGAGAGATGGCTCAGTGGTTAAGAGCACTGACTGCTCTTCCAGAGGTCCTGAGTTCAATTCCCAGCAACCACATAGTGGCTCACACCCCATTTGTAATATAATGGGATCAGATGCCCTCTTCTGGTGTGTCTGAGGACAGTTACAGTATATGAGTACATATACAGTAAATAAATAAATCTTTAAAAAAGAAAGAAAGAAAGACTTTAGGCCACATATGATGACACACTTCAGAGGCAGGCAGATCTTTGGAGTTCAAGGCCAGCCTAATCTGCATAGTAGGTTCCAGGTCTGCCAGAGCTACATAGCCAGATGTCTATGAGTTTGAGGGTAGCCTAGTTTACATAGCAACTTCCCGGTTAATCAGGGCTACATCCTGAGACTTTGTCTCAAAAAAAAAAGCTATTTTTTTTTCTTTTAAAAAGGAAGCTAGCTGGAGCTGGAGAGATGGCTCAGCAGTTAAGAGCACTGACTGCTTTTCCAGAGGTCCTGAGTTCAAATCCCAGCAACCACATGGTGGTTCATAACCATCTGTAATGAGATCTGATGCCCTCTTCTGGTGTGTCTGAAAATTGTCTGAAAAAAGAGTAACTGTGTGTGTGTGTGTGTGTGTGTGTGTGTGTGTGTGTGTGTGTGAGAGAGAGAGAGAGAGAGAGAGAGAGAGAGAGAGAGAGAGAAATCTTTTAAAAAAGGGGGGGGGGAGCTAGCTGGGTCTGGAAAGATGGCTCAGTGGTTAAGAGCATTGACTACTCTTCCAAAGGTCCTGAGTTTAAATCCCAGCAACCACATGGTAGCTCACAACCACTTGTAATAAGATTTGGCACTCTCTTCTGGTGTGTCTGAAGACAACTACAGTGAACTTATATAGAATAAATAAATAAATCCAAAAAAAAAAAAAAAAAGCTACTAAGTCCTAAACCCGAATAAATGAGTAACCATTCATGTAAACCTGGAGAGAGTGTCTAGATTGCAGCCAGCATCCTCCCGCATGCTGGCCCAGGTTCAAGAACATGCAGCTAGGTGGGCAGAGGACAGCCTGGCAGCACCTCTGCTTGCTCGAAGGCCCCTGCAGACCTTGTCCAGATTGTCAGCCTCAGCGGGAAGCTTGCTTTTAAGAAGTGAGAAGAGTAAGTTCGCCGGCCTGGCCAGGTGGTTCATGGTTTGATCTCAGCACTGGAGAGGCAGAGGATAGAACTCTGGGTGTTGAAGGCCAGCCAGGGCTACAGAGTGAGACCCTTCCCTCCTGTAGACACTTGGTTTCAGGACGCACCTCTGCAACCGTTTTCTTATGAAGATGGTCTTGCCAGCACGCCTGACTTATATTTTAAGTTGCTAGGTCAATGGCCTTGCTAGAAAAATCTCACAATAGGTTGTCAGACTATTTCCTCCTGGGGTAGCCTAACTTACTCTCAGATAGTATCTTTACTCACCTCAGAAGCCATGAGGCAGCCTCAGCCGTAGCTGCGGACAAAGCAAACTACCTTCACCCCAGCCCTCAGCTGCTGCCTGGTTCCCTGGGACAGGGCTGTGGCCTGGTGCAGTTCACTCGATCATCTCACATCCCTATTTCTATGAAAGAAGACAGTGATTTCATGCCTACTAGAGGTGCAGGCCCCATGGTTGAGCCCCAGAGTGGTGATGGAGGTCTCCTTGGAGAAGGGGCAGGCAGTGTGTTCCCATGTCAATATGGGGTTAAAGCAGACTCTCAGAGGTGGCCCAGGAGGCTGGTGAGTGCCAGAGGCTCAAAGGACCAAGGAAAGACTAAAGCTAAGGCAGTTGAGGCTTCATTGTAGAAAGAAGTGACCACTGTAGGTGAGGGAAGGCTATGCTGTTCGAGGTTAAAGGTATAGACTGGCTGGGTGTGTTCACACCTGGACTCCCAGCACACGGGATTTGAGGCCAGCCTGAGCACTACATAACAACCTATTATTTCAAAGGGAAAATAGGGTAAGACACCGGGGTGAGACCAAATGCCTGAACTCCTCCCAGCTCTCTTCTTGATGTGAGTTCAGGCAGTAACTGGATCCCTCTGCCTCTGTGAGAAAGGGCCCAGGCTTACCCGTGAGGCTGCCTGACACAGGGTTCACCACTGCATTGCCAGTTCTAACTGAAGGCTCTGGGCAGGGGCTGGGGATGGGAGAGCACTTGGGGGGATGCTCTGACTCTGACCTCTTCTCTCCTAACCCCAGATGACTTCCGAATCTTCTGCGGGGATCTGGGCAATGAGGTGAATGATGACATCTTGGCACGCGCCTTCAGCCGTTTCCCATCCTTCCTTAAGGCGAAGGTGATCCGTGACAAGCGCACAGGCAAAACCAAGGGCTATGGCTTTGTCAGTTTCAAAGACCCCAGTGACTATGTGCGTGCCATGCGTGAGATGAATGGTGAGTGAGGCCTCGCCTGGGGAGGGGGGTGTGGTGGAAGCCTCACCTCCAAGTCTGACCTGGAACCCTCCGTTCCCACAGGGAAGTACGTGGGCTCACGCCCCATCAAGCTTCGCAAAAGCATGTGGAAGGACCGGAATCTGGATGTGGTCCGTAAGAAGCAGAAGGAAAAGAAAAAGTTGGGCCTCAGATAGGGTCTGTGGCTAGGCACCCGCTCCCACCCGGCCGTGCGCTAGCTTCTTCCAACAGTTGTCTGTGGGAAACCCCCAGCTGTCCACTCACCTCTCCCAAAACCAGTTTCAATAAATTACCTTCATTTCCATCTCTGACTGGACTTAGAAACTGTTAGCCGACAGGGCCTGGCTCACCCCACCTGAGCTTGGAAAGTTTACTGGGTGAACACGCAGATTCACAGTGCTGAGCATCTAGTATATATGGCCATTACTTCTCGTGGTGGGTGTTTTCACTCTGTGTGTTATACGTGCAAACACGTGTGTGTGCATTTGTGCACTCTCCTTCCACCATGTGGGCTCTAGGGGTCAAACTGGTCATCAGACCGGTAGCAAGCATCTTTGTCCACTGAATCATCTCACCAGCTCCCTCTGATAGGATCTTGTATGTTCCTGGCTGGCCTCAAACATGGATGTGGTTTACAGCTATATTCCAGGAGCAAGCATTTGAGGCCTGCCTGGGTTACATAGCAAGAACTTGTTTTAAAAGGGGAGACTCGAGTCTCTAGGATTACATGTATGCGGGACCACACCAAGTGTATGGGGTGCTGGGAATTTAGGACTTTGTGTATACTAGGTAGGCACCCTACCATCAGAGCCTTACCCTCAGCCTCTAGCCTCCTAAATTCTCAAGTGCATGGTGAATGTTAGCCCATTCCATCTGAGGAAGAGGGGCTGTTGCAAGGTCAAAGCCAAGCATAGCTTGGATCCGTGTTTCTGACTCCGGCCTGTGCTCTTGGCACTGAGGTGAGGTGTTGGGTGTATCTAGGCCCTTCCCTTCTAGAATGCACAGCCACATTAGCAGGCTTTCATCTGACCCAGGATCTGGGCAATGCTGGGGATTCTATGATTACCAGCTACTCTTAGAGCTCATGAAAAGCTGTCTCCATGGCCCGCAAGCCAGACAGCCTGGAGTGTTTAGGCTATGGATTGGGAAGGAACCAACTTAGGATGCAGACATCCTGAAGGAGAAATTCCCTCCTGTGAGGTTTGAGGCAGAGTCTGGTATAAGCTAGCTCGGTATCCCCAACTTGGGGTAAGCTTACATTTCCACCTCAGTCTCCCAAGTGTTAGGATCCCAGTGTGGACAGCGATCTCTGGTTCAGAGACTCTTCACCTGATCTTGATCACCTTGTGGGCCCCAGGTGTGTGCAGTCTCTCTGCTGAGCCCTATTCAGCGTCTCTTGAAGGCTTCTGGGTTTCCATTTCTCTTCCTTTTCCAAATCTACAAGCTATCTGTGTCTCTGGGGTCTATACATAGCTTCAAACTTGAAGCCTGAGTTGATACGTGAGGAGAAGCCACTTGGGAAGCTGAGGCAGGAGGATCACCATGAGTTCAAGGCCAGTCTGCACTTCATAGCAAGACCCTGTCTCAAAAGTCTACAAAATAAAAATTCCTGAGCTGAGGGTGATGGCATATACCCGTATGGATGGGGAAGGGAAACTGGGAAGGGTTCCACAGAATGAGACCCAGCACTGGGAGGCAAGAAGGTCTCTGTGAGTTGGAGGCCAGCCTGGTCTACTTATCTACAAAACAGCCAGAGCTACAAAGTGAGACCATGTCTCAAGAAGAAAGGGGAGAAGGGGAAAAAGAAAAAAGAAAGTAAGAAAAAGATTCAGAGGGGTTGGGGATTTGGCTCAGTGGTAGAGCGCTTGCTTAGCAAGCGCAAGGCCCTGGGTTCGATCCCCAGCTCCAAAGAAAAAAAAAAGAAAAAGAAAAAGATTCAGAAGGAAATGCCCAGAGCCTGCCACTTTATAAAAACCAGACAGGCCCAAGCTAGAAGGCAGAGCCGAGGTGTAGGAAGAAGGTATGGAGGTCTCCCAGAGACACAGCCATCAGAACAAGTTAAGGAAGACTGAGGCTTGAGGGTGGAGCCGATGCCAAGGCACTCCAGGAAGATCACTCGGAGAGGTGTCAAATTTCTTCTGTTCCTGTCTCCCCACACCCTTTACAACTCCCTCCCTGACGTCACATTTTCCAGTCTGGCCACAGGGGTGAGGGCCTCCCTCCCTGGCAGGAAATGCCCTTTAGCCCCCTGCCACCTGGAATGGACTACTCAGCCCCCAAATCCTTAAGCTCCCTTCTCCCAGTGGTCAGTCTTTTCTACCCTGAACCCCTTTTTTTCCCTGCAACTAGTAAAAGGAAAAGGGAATTGTTAAAGCAAAGGACAGAGGACACAGCAAGCAGAGATTTAGGGATGGAGGAGGCTAGGTGGAGTAAGCAAGGTACAGAGAGATGGAGGACACAGATACCCAGGAGTGAGAGACTTGTCGGGAAAGACACAATGACAAGGCCCCAGGCTGGTGAAGCAGGTCCAGGGCTAGGGACCACAGAGAAGCAGGAGACAGGAGGGGCCAACCTCGGGGAAAGGAAACTGGGGTAAGAAGGCCAACAGGATCCTTCAGGCCGCTGGAGGATGATTGAATTGGGGGTTAGGGGATCAGTGATCTCCCCAGGGGTTCATGGCTCACTCAACTCTGGATTCAAGCATAGCCCCCAAGAGCCTGTTCTCTGGAGGTTCTGTTTCTCTGCAAAATGGAAGAGCTGTGCTGCGTCCCTCACCCGAATACTAAAGAATGAAGGTGCTGTGCCAGTTCTGGAGGCTATTAAAGAGATTCGGGGCAGGGCCTCGACAGACGCTCAGCGGTTCAGAGCACTCACTGCTCCTGCAGAGGACCTGGGTTTGGTTCTCAGTGCCTACATGGTGGCTCATAACCATCCCTAACTCCATTTCCAGAGGATCCATTGCCACCTGGTTTCCACAGGCACCAGGCATGCACCATGTGTGCAGACATACAGACTGACAGACAGACAAAATCCTCCAACACAGAAATTTTTTTTAAATTTTGGCTAGGATCGTGGTGCATGCTTATAATCTCAGAACCAAGGAAGATGAGAAAGGATCAACAGTTCCATTTGAGGGCTGGAGAGATGGCTCAACAGTTAAGAACACCGACTGCTCTTCCAGAGGTCCTGAGTTCAAATCCCAGCAACCACATGGTGGCTCACAACCATCTATAATGGGATCTGATGCCCTCTTCTCCTGTGTCTGAAGCTACCGTGTACTCACATAAAATAAATAAATCTTAAAAAACAAAACAAAAACTCCATTTGAGGCCAGCCTGGGCTGCGTAATCATTCTTCTCTCTAAAAATCCAGGGTTTAGGTGAATGAGGTGGTTCCGTGGGTAGGTCAACCCTATTGACCTAAGTTTGATCCCTAGATCCTAGGGGTAATAACCCCTAGAGGGGTCCTTTGACCTCTAACAATGTACACACACACACACACACACACTACACACCAATACCAGGCAAGGTGGCACATGCCTTTAAGCCTAGCACTCAGGAGGCAGATTGAAGCAAATGTCTCGGAGTTTGAGGCAGCTGGGGCAACACAGTGAGACCCTGTTCTGAAAAAATCGGGGTTGGAGATTTAGCTCAGTGGTAGAGCACTTGCCTAGCAAGCGCAAGGCCCTGGGTTCAGTCCCCAGCTCAGAAAGAAAAAAAAAAAGAAAAGAAAAGAAAAGAAAAGAAAAAAGAAGTGGTGGGGGGTCATTAGTTGGCCATGGCTGAAGGTGCTGCCACACAAGTCTGAAGACCTGAGTTCAATCCCCAGAGCCATGTGAGGGTAGAAAGAGAAACGGACAAAGTTGTTTTCTGACTTCAACATACATGTCCTGGTACATGCACGATAACAGCAATAATAAAGTAAAGGGTAGGACTATAGGCGAATAGTAGAGCATTTGCCAGAACAAATAAAAAATACTTGTATTTATTATTTTTTAAATAATATCTCACTTTGTAAGCCCTGGTTAGCCTGGAACTCACTATGTAAACCAGACTGGCATTGAAATCCCAGAGATCCACCTCCTATGCTAGTGCTGGGGTTAAAGGTATATCTGGAAATAAAAATGCTTTTAATATTGAGTATGTACTCAAGTATTTTTTTGTTTGGTTGGTGTGGGGTTTATTTTTATTGTTGTTTTGTTTTGTTTTCTTGAGACAGTGTTCCTCTGTGTAGCCCTGGCTGACCTGGAACTCGCTCTGAGCTGACCTCTAACTCAGAGATCCACTTGCCTCTGCCTCCCAATTGCTGGGATTAAAGGACGCCAGCACTGTCCAGCCGGTAAGTAAAATTTTAATATTAAAATTAAGTATTAAAATGGCCTCAAATATTTTTCATGTTAATATTTACTAAGCAAATACTTAGAAAAATGAGCGCATATACATTATCTGAAGCCAAGTTACCGAAGCTAAGGTTAGCCAGGCTTAGCAAATTAAAACAAAACAGACAAAAACAAAAAACAAAAAAACAGGATGCCTAGTTATTGAGTTTCAGTTTAAAAAGCAACACTTTTTGGTATAGCTATGTCCCAAATATTGTTTGTACACTTTTGCACATTGTGCATGTTTTCTGAGTCAGTGGAAGCAAGCTTCAAACAAAACACTTCATCCCTGAGTGTCTCCACTTTTAATAAAGAGATCTTTCCAGGGCCGGAGAGATGGCTCAGTGGTTAAGAGCACCGACTGCTCTTCCAAAGGTCCAGCAACCACATGGTGGCTCACAACCATCTGTAATGAGATCTGATGCCCTCTTCTGGTGTGTCTGAAGACAGCCTCAGTGTACTCATATACATTAAATAAATAAAATATTTAAAAACGATATCTTTCCAAACCTATCCCTGCCGCACATAAAATTATTCCACGCAATAATTCACATTCGGTTCATACTCAAAAAGCCCCAGTTATTTACGACTGCTATAGCCCAGAAAGCCCAGGCAGAAAAAGCATGCCTCAGTTTCCCCCTTCATAAACTTGGGATAAAAACATTTCCCCCTTGAGAAGATTAAATGAAGGTCCGTTTTTGTGTATGGCTTCTCGGACCGGCAGACCCTCATTTAACGTTAGTGGTTTCTATTACTATTATTATCGCCCATGATGATGTTATTTTGATTATGATTGCCATTATTCGATAGTAATTCCAGGACCCCCCCCCTCTGCCTGGTAAGGGATTCAGGGTTGGATTCCCCCACCCCACTCCATCTGGCTGTCTGTCACTCTGCCGATTGTGACGTAGGCTGATGCTAGGGAAAGGGGGCATCTGGCCGGAAATCCCTCTTCCTGTTGCAGATAAGCCCAGAGCTGCCCAGCTGACCCCGACCCTCCTCCCCCACCGCTTTTCATGTCTCACCACCAAATCCTCAAGACGGGGAACCTGTCCAAACCCCTCACCCCATCCCCACTACCCCGTAAGCACCCCTTAGATCTCAGTACCCCCATCCCTGCCTTAGCCCTGTTCCCCAAGTCCTTTTCCAAGCCCAATTTGTCCCTGCAAAAGGACCGTTCCAGGGACCAATGCGCATCCCTAAAGCAAGGGGTGCAACTTGACCACGCCCCCATCCCTGCAACTTGACCCAGGCTGCGACCCCCAGCTCTGACGTCTCGGAAAATTCCCCCTCCCCTATCAGGCCCCCCGGGAAGGGTGCATGGTATGAAATGGGGCTGAGACCCCCCTGGCAAGGAGAGAAGGAACCTGCCAGAGGTAAGCCACGAACTAGGGACTGGATGCCTGAGTATCTGAACTAGGAAGGACCTGGATTTAAGTGTCTGAGAGAGGGAGACGGGACTGGAAACCAATATTCCTTTTCCTGGGGAAGGAGGTTGCAGAAGTCTCCTCTGGGTTTGAGGGAAACAAGGGTTGCAATCAGACTCCTGGGTCCCTAAATCTCACCAACTTGTCCATTACCCTTGGAACTTTTCCTCTCTCAACCAGAACCGTCAGAACAAGCCTCCATGGACCTGTGGAACTGGGATGAAGCGTCACTGCAGGAAGTACCTCCTGGAGACAAGCTGACAGGACTGGGTAAGCTGCTGTGGCTTGGGACAAAGTGGTTGCAAGGTTCCAAGGATGCGGACCCCTTGACCCCTAAACCGGCCTTAACATCCTTGTTGCCCGCAGAAGGAGCGGAATTTGGGTTCTATTTCCCTGAAGTGGCACTGCAAGGGGACACACCGATCACACCGATGAACGTAGAAAGCTGCTGGAAAGGTAGGTTTGCTGGGCTTGACCCCCTGTGTGAAAATGGGAGATCCTGGGCCTTTTAGAAAGAACGAGGGTGCTGAGCGGCAAAGAAGTAACACGTCTGGATTTTTGAGGTTGAAGGAGGCATGAGTGGATGGCCGAGGTCCCTAAGTCATTGCCACATCTTTCCTAAATTCAGTTCTTTTGTCCAACATAGGGTTCCCAGAGCTGGACTGGAACCCCGCTTTACCTCACGAAGAAGTACCTTTCGAGGCGGGTGAGTGGTAGAAAATGGAGGTGGGAGGAGAACGGGATTCTGACACGCCAGAGCTGAGTTTAGACTCCCCTAGTCTTCAGAGGAGCGGGACTAAGACTGGGAACACCTACATCTTAAAGGCTATATAAGGCGCCAAAACTCCCAGGGTGCAGGGGATCAAGACTCCTGGGCGCTCCTTGTTTAAGGTCTGTTCTCCTCACAGAGCCCGTTGCTCACCCCCTTCCGTGGTCGCGAGACTGGACAGACCTGGGGTGCAACACCTCGGACCCGTGGAGCTGTGCTTCGCAGACGCCAGGCCCCGCCCCTCCGGGCACGAGCCCCTCCCCCTTCGTCGGCTTTGAAGGGGCGACCGGCCAGAATACTGCCACCTCGGCAGGAGGGGTCCCCTCGTGGTCGCACCCTCCCGCCACCTGGAGCACCGCCAGCTGGGACTGTTCTGTGGGCCCCAATGGATCCACCTACTGGGACAATGGCCTGGGCGGGGAAGCGCAGGCGGACTATAAGATGTCGTGGGGCGGGTCTGCGGGTTCGGACTACACCACCACGTGGAAGAGTGGGCTGCAAAACTGCAGCATCCCATTCGAGGAGCACCAGATTCCAGCATTCGCCACGCCATCCAAATCGAGCCAGCAGTCTGATCGAGCCACGTTGACTCCCTACTCCAAAACTAACCACCGAGGTAAGAGGCTGCAAACTGCAGAAGAGGTGAAGCCAAAGGGATAAGGCTTAAGCCTAGACACCTTGGGGGTGGGGTCTGGGTAACTAAAAGAGGTGGGATCCGGGAAACTGGCAGGTAGAGGACAGGGGTTCTGTATCAGAAAGCAGAAGAGAGATCGGGTGAGAGGACGGACACTTAATTTCTAGGAACCGAGAGGACAAAAAGGTAGCCCCCTATGTTATGTGAGAGGAAAGAGGAGCATATTCGGACTCCTGGGTCTTCGAGGTGGAGAGGCCAAACTCCTGAAACTCCTAGATGGGGCTCAGGCTGCCAGGGCTTCCTGAAACTGATTCTTGGGTCTCTCATGGAGGGATCCGAACTCACAGACACCCGAGGAGAAACTGAGCTGGACTCCTGGGTCCTAAATTGGGAGAACCTGAACCTTTTAACCTGCAAAGTGAAGGCTCCCGGACTCCTAGATTTGTCCCAGTGGAGTGTTCTGGATCTGGGAAGCCCGACGTTCACATGCCTCTATCTCTCAGGTCCCATTCAGCTGTGGCAGTTCCTCCTGGAGCTGCTCCACGACGGGGCGCGCAGCAGCTGCATCCGCTGGACGGGCAATAACCGCGAGTTCCAGCTGTGCGACCCCAAAGAGGTAAGACAGCTCCCCTTGTCCCGCAAGCCCCGCTTACCTCGTTCTCGGCCCCGCCTCCACCCACTTACAACCCCCCCACGCCCATTAGGACTAAGACCTGCCCTGCCCATAGCAACTAAGACTCTGGTCCCTCTGACCTCAAGCCTGTGTGCGGCCTAGGTAGCCCGGCTGTGGGGCGAGCGCAAGAGGAAGCCGGGAATGAATTATGAGAAGCTGAGCCGAGGTCTACGTTACTATTACCGCCGCGACATCGTGCTCAAGAGCGGTGGGCGCAAGTACACATACCGCTTCGGGGGACGCGTGCCTGTCCTTGCCTGTCAGGATGATATGGGGCATCTGCCGGGTGCAGAAGGCCAATAAAAGAAAAAACAAAAAAAACCACCCTGTCGAACTTGCGTGTCTGTCTGTTTCTTTCCTACTGACACCTACTCGACCTGTCAAGGGAGCCTAAATGTGCACCCCGACATTTCAGGCTCCGCCCAGAATCAGGTATCCGGAGGTCTTTAACGGAGTCTTTGAACCTGGGTCCCTAGACTGTCAGTGTCTTAGTTCCTTGGTCCTTAGTCTCAAGATGACCATCAAGAAGGACGTTTCACTGTGAGTGATGATGCAGGCCACTAATTTCACAGTATTCTGGAGACTGAGGCAGGAGAATTGTGAAATTAGGGCCTCCAGACCTGCCTGAGCTACAAACTAGCCCTTAGTCCTAAGAGGACCCAGGAGAAAGGACCAGACTGGACCCCTCCCATTGGGAACTTGTAAACTACAAATCCCTTGCTCCTTCCCTGGTTTTCCCAATCCCTTCCTCACCTTAGGTATCTAGGTCCTACCTCTTCCCTCCGCCTTTGTTCTCTCTCCCTCTTCTGCACCTCTCAACTTGGAGATTGGTTTGGGGTAAGAAGTTCATAGGGTCTACTGTGTGTCTGTCCTCCATTGGAACTTTAAAAGAAATTGGACTTTTTTTAAAAAAGATTAATTTATTTTATGTATGTGAGTACACTGTCACTGTCTTCAGACACACCAGAAGAGGGCATCAGATCCCATTACAGATGGTTGTGAGCCACCATGTGGTTGCTGGGAATTGAACTCAGGTCTTCTGCAAGAGAACAGCCAGGGCTCTTAACCACTGAGCCATCTCTCCAGAACCAAAGTTGGACTTGCTAATGCTTGACAATAGTTTATCCTCTGAAATTTCTCTAAGAGTTTAATCTCCGGAGTTTTATGCTAAATCTATGAAGAGCATAGAAAGTGAATCTGTGGCATGTAGAGATGGTGGTCCGACTGGAAGGAATCAGATCATTAGGATGAAGTCCCCGTGCTTGCATTCTGATGCTTTATAACTAGAGCTAGAGACACACAGGGGTGTCCCCGTCTCACACTACGTGATGTCCTGTCTCAAGATGACCAGCAAGAAGGTCATTTCATGGTCTGGAGAGATGGCTCAATGGTATAGGTCCAATGCCCTCTTCTGATGTGTCTGACAGCTACAGTGCACCCATATACATAAAATAAAATCTTTTAAAAAAAAGTCATTTCACTGTAAGTCATGACAAAGACCACTAATTTCATAGCATTCAGGAGACTGAGGCAGAAGAATTGTAAATTTAGGAGCTCCAGACCTGCCTGAGCTACATAGCAAGGTATTGTTTTTTATTAAAACAAACAAACAAACAAACAAACAAAAAAACCTCCATCGGGGCTGGAGAAATGGCTTTTTGGTTAAGAGCACCGACTGTTCTTCCAGAGGATGCCATTCTCACAAGGCAGCTTACAACTATCTGTAACTGCACTTTCAGGGAGAACGGATAGTTTTGCAGACAAAACACCAATGCACATAAAATAAAAATATATTTTTAAAACAACCCATCGGTGGTGAAATGACATTATCAATGGGACCCTGCTTAGAGCCTCAGTTCTATAGCTGGCATCTTCTTGCTCCATACCACGAGCCTACAAATCTATGCTCCTCATAAAGTAGCCCAGCTTGAACATTTTATTATAGTAAAAGTGTTGTTACAGCTGTAAAACCCCATCACGGACCTTTATCTGCTCTGCCTTCTTGAAGGAAAGAGTAAGGCTCACAGCCAGGCATGGTGATGCATGCCTTTGATCCAATAGCTCAGCAGGAGGCAGAGACACAAAGGTCTTTTATGAGCTGGAAGCCAGCCTCACTACAGAGTGAGTTCCAGGACAGCCAGGGCTACACAGATAAAGCCTGTCTCAAAACAAAACAATACAGAGAGAGAGAGAGAGAGAGAGAGAGAGAGAGAGAGAGACAGAGAGAGACAGACAGACCAGGCTTCAAAAAAAAAAAAAGACTTTGCTGAGTACCTTCTAGATGTAGAAGAAATTTGAATAATTAGACCTAATACACACTTTAAAAAACCATGGGTAGTCCAAGTTGGAAGGCATAGAATCAGACCTTCAAAAAACCTACAGGAAGCTTAACCCACCCTAGGAGCACTCAAAGAGGGCCTACTGTGTAACTCTCCTGTGCCGATGCTGATGGTACATCACTAACCAGAACAGGCACAGCCTACGTACACTGCCGTCAGAAAGGAAGAGCTTACAGTCCTCAGGGCTGGATGAAGACAGCCCAAGGGATCATGAGAACCCAAAAGAAGGAAACTATGAGCCCAGAAGGAAACTATGTAAGAAAGTCTGGGATGCGGGTGGAGAGAAGTCAAGAAAGCAAAGGATGTTTCCATCAGAAGACAAGACCCAGTGATGGTGGTGGTAGTGGTGAGGGGTTTTGTTTTTTGTTTTGTTTTGTTTTGTTTTGTTTTGTTTTTCCAGACAGGCTTTCTCTGTGTAGCCCTGGCTGGCCTGGAACTCACTCTGTAGACCAGGCTGGCCTCAAACTCACAGAGATCTGCCTTCATCTGCCACCCAAGTGCTGGGATTTAAAGGCAAGTGCCACTACTATCCAGCCAAAGTCCTTGTTTCTACACTGTGTGGGCAAGGCAGATCTAGGCGACGACAGTGAAAATGCTCTGTCTTTGCTTCTGTTTGTTTTGGTTTGGGGTTTGTTTGTTCATTTTCAAGACAGGGTTTCTCTGTGTAACCTTTGCTGTCTGTAGACCAGGCTGGCCTCGAACTCAGAGATCCACCTGTCTCTGCCTTCCGAGGGCTGGGATTAAAGGCATGTACCACCACTGCCTGGCAACATGCAAGACATTACAGTGCTGTTCAGAAATATGCATTTGGGTGCAGAGGGGTCACTTTACAAAGAATACATAGGCAATGGTGTCTTGGTTTCTAAGGTACTTGGAAGGCACAGTGATATATAAGCAGAGATGGGATCTAGATCTTAGGAAGATGTTGTTGAAAGGGATAACTCCACAAATAATTACAATGCTGACTGAGAGACTATGAAGGAGGCCCCTGTACCAGCTAGGTCTAGACACTGGATCAAAGAAGTCTGTGGAGGCCAACAAGATGGCAGAGCGTGTAAAGGCACTTACCATCAAGTCTGACAACCTAAATTTGTCCCTGCAGGGACCCAGGGACCTAGATGGTGGAAAGAGAGAACCTGTTGCATGTAGTTTTGCTACCCTGCCTAAGCTCCAGGAATGGGCCGTGCTACCAACCCCCACCCAGCTTCCCTTCAATCGTCGGATAAAAGACACACACACACACACACACACACACACACACACACACACACACGTTCAATTTCAACTTGCCTTTGACAGTTGCTGGGCGCTATTTATCTCCCACCTGGAGAAGTGTGCCCTGATCAATACTCTTAGCTCCGCACCTCTCCACCCGCCCTCAACTTTAGCTGCTCAGTTACATCTTGTCCCAGCTGAACACTCCTGATGGCACCCGCCTGTAAGAGCAGCCACAGGCTGCCACATGGCAGGATCTCACATGGCTGCCATCCAGCACCTGCCATCTGCTTGCCTCCAGGGACCCGAAAGTCCCACCCATCCCTTCTGCCCAGCAATTGGCCCATGGCTTCTTTACTGACAGATCAAGAATCAATTGGGGAACAGGACCTTAGCAACAGAACCCCTACAGAACTACCCTTAAGTTGTGCTCTGTCTTGCACAGATGTGTAGTGGCATGTGCATCTCACTCCCCACACAGTACATACATGCATACATACTATACACACATATGCATGCACACATACACACATACATACAAACATGCATGCATGCACGCATACATACATACACACACATAATTCGTTAAGAAGGCAATATAAGGGAAACTTCAGAGGCTGCGTTACAGCCTTTTCTAGTCCCTAACTGCTCCTCATTTGTGTACAAGTTTCTGTCCATTCAACAAGAGTTTCTAAACCAAAGCCTCAAATAAGGTGAGAAGAGGAGCCATCTAGAGGCGAAACATCCAAACTCATGGGAGGAACAAGTGCAAAAGCTAGAAAAAGAAGGGGCTGGAGAGATGGCTCAGCAGTTAAGAGCACTGACTGCTCTTCCAGAGGTCCTGAGTTCAAATCCCAGCAACCACATGGTGTCTCACAACCATCTGTAATGGGATCCGATGCCCTCTTCTGGTGTGTCTGAAAACAGCAACAGTGTACTCATATACATAATAAATAAATCTTTAAAAAAAAATAAAAGCTGGGGGCTGGAGAGATGGCTCAGAGGTTAAGAGCACTGTCTGCTCATCCAGAAGTCATGAGGTCAATTCCCAGCAACCACATGGTGGCTCACAACCATCTATAATGAGATCTGGTGCCCTCTTCTGGCCTGCACATGTACATGCAGGTGAAACGCTGTATACATAATAAATAAATCTTTAAAAAAATAAAAATAAAAATAAAAGCTAGGGGAAGCCAGCCTGTATGCTTAAGGATGAGCTAACTAGGGTGCCTGAGCTTCAGGGAATGAGGAGAGGGGAGGTGAGAGTCATTCGTAAGGATTTTAGTTTTAGACTAGTTATGTCAGAAGCCAGGGAATGAGTTCTGACTGAGCGGTAATAACCGAAGTGGTCAAGGCATCCTTAGGGCAGAGGGTGCACACTGTGAAGCAGCAGAGAGGCTGAGATGCAGGAAATGGACCCACTATAATTAATAATCCAGACAGAAGAACCTGAAGTTCATGTGGCAAAGGAGGGCTCTGGAAACATTTTAAAGCCAGAAACAAACTGGATTGCTCAATAGGTCTGGCAGTCTATGAACAACTTTTTTTTTTTTTTCGGAGCTGGGGACCGAACCCAGGGCCTTGCACTTGCTAGGCAAGCGCTCTACCACTGAGCTAAATCCCCAACCCCCTTATGAACAACTTTTTTTAAAAAAAAACAACCCCAGGTTAAGAATGATACAGTGGTGGCTAATCTTTCCATCAGACCCAACGTTTAATTCCTAAAGTTTCCTCCAATCAATACAGGACTCTCAACTGCCTGAATTGTGATTTCTGGGGTTTGAGAATGAGCGGGCAGTGGTGTCTGATACAGTGATGGATGAGACTGTAGGACAGACCAGTTTGTTTCTCACCTTCTAACAAAGCTCTCAGGACCTAAGAAGGCAAGGATTTTGTGTTTTCTTCAGCAGTGCCTTTTCCTTTTTTGAGACAGGGTTTCTCTGTGTAGCCCTGGCTGTCCCGGAACTCACTCTGTAGACCAGGCTGGCCTTGAACTCAGAGATCCACCTGCCTCTACTTCCCAAGCGCAGGGATTAAAGGCGCGTGCTACCACTGCTCAGCTAGCTCTTCTTGTGAACTGAAGTATGTCAATTCAGAATAAAAGTTTTGCAGAATATAAGTTTTGCGCTTAAAATTTTACCCTAAAGAACTTGGTGCTACACCGAAGATCCCAAACACCTAATGTAATCGATGGAGAGCTAATGAAGACTTTCAATTAATTTTTTTTTTTTTTTTTTTCAGAGCTGGGGACCGAACCCAGGGCCTTGTGCTTGCTAGGCAAGCGCTCTACCACTGAGCTAAAACCCCAACCCCACTTTCTATTAATTTAAACCCATGTCTTCTCTGGTGGATAACTCCACAACACATGAATGTTGGGCAGTGGTGGTTCAGGCCTTCAATCCCAGCATCTGGGAGACAGAGGCAGGCAGATCTAAATTTGAGGCCAGCCTGGCCTACAGAGTGATTTCTAGAACAGCCATAGATAGTTGATAGATAGATAGATAGATAGATAGATAGATAGATAGATAGATAGATAGATAGATAGATAAAGTTTCTAGGGCTATACAGAGAACCCCTGTGTGGATGGCTACTCTTAATTATCAACTTGACTATATTTAGAATGAACACTCCTGAAACATAGGGCACATCTGTGATCCAGATTTGAGACAGGAAGACAACATGCTTTTAATCTGGACCTTAAGGCTGGAAGACACAGGCTTTTGCCAGATCTCGAGGTGGAATGACTCAAGTTTTTGATCTCGATCTTGAAGCACATCTTTAATCTGGGCCATAACTTCTGCTGGAGGCCTAATATAAGGACAATGGAAGAAGGAACAGGTGCTCGCTTTGCCAGCACATCCATTGGAACCTACTTCTTCAGGATTCCAGCTTATGCAGAAGACCAGCTGAAAACACCCACCCTGGAGAGACAAGGCAATTCACCACATTGCTCCCCACTATGATGATAATGGGCAAAATATTAAACTGTAAGCCAGTCCTTAATTAAACGTTTTCCTTTATAAGAGTTGCCGTGGTCATGTTGTCTCTTCACAGCAATAAAACACAAACTAAGATACCTTATCTCGAAAATCCAAATAAACAAACATAAATAACTTTTGAATCAAAGCATAGGGGTAAAAGCTTGTTATCCTAGCACTCGGGAATCTGTGATCAAAAAGTTCGAGGCCAGTCTGTGCTGTATAGCGAAGTCCTGTCTCAAAACAGATTATCTGGGACATTTTCCCATTCCCACTCTGCAGACAGCCTCACGCTGTCTTTTTCATGGGAAGGACTGGCAGGTGACAATAGCCCATAGCTGAACGTCAGGAGCCTTTTAAGAGCAAAGCAAACTCCCGATTGGACCAGCAACAATAATAAACAGGAATTTAGTTCAATAGGAGGTCGGGCCTCTTTGGAAGTGGGAGTGGCCAGAGCGGCTTCTGGGCACGCCTCCCGAGGCCACTCTAGCAACTCGGAGGACTTAATTCGGCTCCTCCTCTTGCAGCTTCCGGCCAGTCAGAATTCCGCTTCCCGTCTGACATTGGCGTCTTTGCAAAGGGTCACATTGAAGTAACGCTGCTCCGGGACAGTCTTTAGGTGAGTGTAAAGGGTCAGGATCCTGGGGGGAACCTTGTCCGTGGTAGAGAAGCGCCCCGGGGCTTCCCTGAAGCCGGGAAGAAACTTCCGGCTACCCTGGGCGCCGGGTCCTGGAGCTCACCATTATATCCGCCTTCATGATGTTAGGTCGCTTGTAAGCAGTCTCTTATTACTCCATTCTCCAGCCCTATGAGCTAGGACCTGCCATTATCCCCTTTAACGGACCTGGGGCTGGAGTGTGAAGAGTCTTAGCAGCGGCTGTATGGCAATTAGGATTTGGACCCAGTAAATTGAACTGTGGTGCTTTTGGTCGCGGGCTCACAGGTGTGGCCACCCGAAGGCCGAAGTCTGTCGCCTTGACTCGCTCCTTTTCCCCCAGCATCATCTTTGGTCAGCTCTCAAAACTCGAGATATTGTCCAGAATTACTAATCCCTGATGCCCAGCTTGCCTCCCCAATGGACCTGTTCTACTGCCCAAGTACCCCACTTCTTTGGGAGACTTCAATTGACACTGACTTTTGGCACCTCTATGGCGTCAAACACTACCCCCCACCCGGTGATATTGGCTGTGTCATCTCTTCAGACATATCAAAGCCATGGGTAGTCAATAAAATTCAAGGAGCTAAAGTATTTGAATGATAAAGGGGGAGTTGCATGGTGATTTTATTAACCTCTAATCGAATTGCAGCTTTTATTTCCATTAGGAATGGAGGCAGAAGCTCCAATAGATTTGGCAACATGGGCAGTTGTCAGCAGTCAAAATCAGAGAGGCCTGACACATGCTAGTTGCAGGGGTCACAAATCTTCACTCGTGTACCTCCAGTTGTACTTGATAAATCCTTTGAGCTTTTTTTGGGGGAGGGGGGGTCATCTTAGGCAATTCTGCAATGCATTTAGGCACATTCTAAGAAAAGTTTGAGTTCGTGGGACCCCTGATGAGTGTGTGACACCAGAATGATTTCTGGTGACACCCGAAAATCCTCATAATGTTTTTGATGGATGAAGTACTATCACTGGGTGCTGCATGACCTTGGAAAGTCATTTAGACACGCTGCCCCTTGTGTAGACAACAGAGGCAGTTACACCTTTTAGAGTGGCCGTGAGGTAGGTTTGTATAGAGCACACGTAGTACACGTTGTGCACGCAGTGAGCGTTAACTAGAATGTAAGGATGAAGATTGGTTTTGTCAAGGAGACCTTGTGGCTTCTGCACTCAGTGTATGGATTTTCCCTGCCCTCCATCTTTCTGTGTTGAGAAGGAGGAGGTGGTAGCTCATTCATTTTCAACTCGTTCTTCCGCTCTGGACTTCTTCCCCTGAGCCTCGTTGTTCTGACATCCTCATGCCCAGGCACCTCCAGAATGGTTGCCAACGTTCCCACTCTGTTTGCATCCAGGAGTCAGGATGGCCGAAGACATCAAGACTAAAATCAAGAACTACAAAACCGCCCCCTTTGACAGCCGCTTCCCAAACCAGAACCAGACTAAGAACTGCTGGCAGAACTACCTGGGTGAGCAGAGTGCCATGGCGGGTCTTGCCTGAGCCTCCCGTGTACCTCCTACCTCATAAGGGAAGTTGGGGAACAGGGACCTATGCACTCCAGCCTGGTTCCTTCACTCCAGACATATCCTCTGGAGGGTCCAGACCCCTCAAACTGTCAGGGTCTTATATAAACTTTGGTCTCAACATTTTTTTGAAGAATTATGAAGAAAAGTGTGCGTGTGTGTGTTGTGTGTTTGTCTCGCACACACACACAACACAAGTAAATACAACATGTAAATAATTGATTCAGAGATGTCTCCTGCAGTCACAATCCATGAATAAAAATGGGGTTGGGGATTTAGCTCAGTGGTAGAGCGCTTGCCTAGCAAGCGCAAGGCCCTGGGTTTGGTCCCCAGCTCCGGGGGGAAAAATGGATATTGCCAGTACCCTGTTCTTGGCTTGCTTTGTATCCAATCTTAAAACACAGTCCCTCTCCTCTCTCCTTGCTGGAGACAGGACACCATGAATTGAAGGTGGTTACTTTTGGGGCCTCTGCCTCGCTTGAGTCCATGAGACCTTCCCTCAAAAAAGAAAAAAGAAAAAACAATAAAAACAGCAACAACAACAGAAACCCACTGGTACCCCACCCTGTCTTCCTGAAATGAGAGCAAGACCACCTTCCCCTTTCCTAGCTGGGTCTGGACTTACATAATTCCCTCACACTTTGCTCTCATTCTTAGCTGTTCCCTAATGTTCTGTATAACCGCCCAGGTCAGGTATGCACAGCTCTTTATGGCATACTTGTTAGTTTGCATTCCCTCTGTATGTATAACTAATCATAAAGCAAAAAGTATTTGTAGATTTTCCTCGAAAAATGTACTTGTTAGGGTTGATTCTGAACCTCTTTTCTCCACAGACTTCCACCGCTGTGAGAAGGCAATGACGGCAAAGGGCGGTGACGTCTCCGTGTGTGAGTGGTACCGGCGAGTGTACAAGTCCCTCTGCCCCGTCTCATGGGTATGTGCCTCCCGGTGGGACCCTGGGGTGTTCAGGTGGGGACCTAGCAGAGAAGAATATGGTGACTAGTGAGAGTTCATCTCCAGGGGCCAAGGTAGGGCCAGCCATGAAGTGTCACTGATAGCTCCTCAGTTAGGGCCCTCAGCCCAGGACCACCCTCCTAGACCAGCCTTGTCCAAGCACTGAGGAAACACAGCCTTGGGCTGGGCGGTCGTGGCCCACACCTTTAAATCTCAGCACCCTTGGGAGGCAGATGCCGACAGATCTCTTTGAGTTCAGAGCCAACGTGGTCTACAGAGCTGGTTCTAGGACAGCCAGGGTTACAGAAAGAAACCCTATCTTGGAAAAAAAAAAAGACTTTCTGTCCTGGCTCCTTGTACTGTGAGCCTACAAGCAAATGTAAATTGCACAAAACCTGGGAGAATAGAGAATGAGGTTAAGTGCATTTCCTATTCATAATGGCCCAAGACCAGGTCCCAGCACCCACTCTGGGACATCCCATGTCCTCTCGTGAAATCCAAGGACACTGGACTCATGTGCACATACCCATACTCAGATACACGTGCATACGTGATTTTCTCTCTGTGTGTAGTGCTGACTGTCCTGGAACTAGCTGTGTAGACCAGGCTGGCCTCAAATTCAGAGATCCACCTGCCTCTGCATCCTGAGTGCTGGGATTAAAGACCTGTGCCACCACTGCCTGCCCAAAATCTTTTTTTGTTTTGTTTAGAGAGTAAGGTCTGGAGAGATAGCTCAGCAGTTAAGAGCACTGACTGCTCTTCCAGAGGTCCTGAGTTCAGTTCCCAGCAACCACATGGTGGCTCACAACCATCTGTAATGGGATCTGATGCCCTCTTCTGGTGTCTGAAAATAGCTACAGTGTACTCATATACAATAAATAAATACATAAATACTTAGTAGTTAAAAAGAAAAGTTAGCGAGTAATCTCTATGATCCAAAATAAGTCCGTGATCCAGACTGAATAGCAACCCAGAGGTTTGCACCTTTTCTTGATAGTTTGTTTAATGTGTTACTGTGCGTGTGATCTGTGTGGCTGGGTAGAGCTGTGCCCCTGCCTATGTGCAAAGAGTAGAGGATGGCTGTCTGGAGTCAGGTTTCCCTTCCACAGTCACAGGGATCCGGCTCGGGTTGTCAGGCGTACGTGACAAGCACTGTCCTATCCTTCTGGGCCTTCATCTGCTTTTTTTTTTTTTTTTTTTTTTTTTTTAAAGAGAGGGCCTTGCTGTATAGTCCAGGCTGGCATCGAACTCATGATCCTCCTGCCACAGACTCTCAGGTACTGGCATGGTGGTCATGCATGTAGTTAGGCCTCGTTTCTCCATATGTCTCTTTTCTCTTCCTTCTTCCCTTTCCTGAGGTGCTCTAGAACAGATCTCAGACATGCCATCTCCCCCCCCTCAGTTCAGTAGACACCTCCACAAAGCCAGGACCCACTGAGACTCCACACTCAGTATTTCACACTGCCACATTACTGTTTCGTGAAGTCAGAGGGCCCTGCCGACTGCTGGACTCGAGAGATGCTTGATTTCTGTAAGAGTTGAGGGAGTGACTGTAACATTCTCACTCATTTCAGAAATGGAAACATCAACATGAGTTCAAGGCCAGCCAGGTATACAGAGCTAGTTCCAGGACATCATGTGCTATACAGAGAAACCCTTTCTTAAAACACCATGGAGGTTGCGGGTGGGGGTGGAGGATGTCTCTCAGAATCCCTTAGATCATTTTTTTCAAGTGTGTGTGTGTGTGTGTGTGTGTGTGTGTAACTGGAGTTACAGATGGGTCCTCAGCATGAGCAACAGGTGTGTTAATGGGTGAGTCTTCTCCCCAGCCCCTCATTCTAGAGACTCTGCTCTGTGATTTGCTTTGACCTGTGCGGGTTGCCAGACGGAGTCTTATGTAGTCTAAGTGTCCTCCAAGTTGCTCTGTGCTGAAGAATGACCTTGGACTCCTGAGATTCCGCCTCAGCCTCTTGATAGCTGGGGTTACAGGCGCAGGCCACCACACCCTGTCTGAAGCAACCCTGGGATGACCCCATGCTCCCTGCCTGCTAGGCAAGCAGTCTCCCTACTGGGCCACATCCCCAGCTGCCACTGGGTCTTGCTTCCTCTCCACCCCTCCCCCCAACTATGTTACAGAAATCTTAAAACTGTATTTTTTTTTCTTTTTTTCGGAGCTGGGGACCGAACTAAAACTGTATTTTTAATAATATATAAATCTTTTTTTATCTTGTTCCTCTTTTGATGGCCATATCTCAGACACCTTAGTTATACTGTATTTTATCTTTATGTGCGGGGGTACTTTATCTGCATGTATGTCTGTGCACCGCATCACTGGTCCGGTGCCTGCAGAGGTCAGAAGAGGGCACTGAGTCTCCCAGGCTAGAGTTACGAGCCACCAGGGGAAAGCAGGTCCTCAAGAGCACCAAGTGTTCTTAAGTGCTGAGCCGTCTCCCCAAACCTTTGTGTGCGTGAGTGTTTAAGATATTTCTGATCTTAGTGTGTGAGCTTGTCAGGGCAAAGGTCAGTACCCATACTCAGCATCTGAGTCAGTTTGTCCAGCCCTCTTTTGTTCTCCCTAATAGAAAACATTTAGTTTTCCTAAAAAACAAACAAACAAAAACTTTAGGTTTTGTTGGTATTTGTTTGTTTGGATTCTTTTTGTTTAGGTAGAATTTTATTTATTTAATGTATATGAGTACACTTACTGTCTTCAGACACACCAGAAGAGGGCATCAGATCCCATTACAGATGGTTGTGAGCCACCATGTGGTTGCTGGGAATTGAACTCAGGACCTCTGGAAGAGCAGTCAGTGCTCTTAGTCGCTGAGCCATCTCTCCAGCTTTACTTCTTTTTTTTCCGGAGCTGGGGACCAACCCAGGGCCTTGCGCTTCCTAGTCAAGCGCTCTACCACTGAGCTAAATCCCCAACCCCTCCAGCTTTACTTCTTTAGATTCTTAAAAATTCATTTTTGGGTTTGAATGTTTTCCCTGCATTTTGCGCATGTACCAGCTGGATGCCTGGTGCCCATAAAGGTCAAAAGAATGCATTGGATCCTGTGGGAATGGAGTTACCACTGGTTGTGGGCCGCCATTTTGGTGCTGGAATCAAACCTGGGTCCTCTGCAAAAACAGCAAGTGGTTTTTTTTTGTTATTTTTTTTGGTTCTTTTTTTTCGGAGCTGGGGACCAAACCCAGGGCCCAAGTGTTCTTAACCACTGAGCCATCTTTCCAGCTCCCTTGGTATGCCTTGCATGCTCGTTTAAATAATTTTTTTTAAAGATTAATTTATTTATTTTATGTATGTGAACACACTATCACTGACACACCAGAAGAGGGCATCGGATCCCATTACAGATGGTTGTGAGCCACCATGTGGTTGCTGGGAATTGAACTCAGGACCTCTGGAAGAGCAGTCAGTGCTCTTAACCACTGAGCCGTCTCTCCAGCCCAAATAATTAATTTTTTAAAAGATTAATTTATTTTTATGTGTTTGGTGTTTGGTCACTTTGTATGTCTGTAGACCATGTGCATGCAGTGCCCCAGAGACCGGAAGAGGGCAGGAGATAGGCAGAAATGGAGTTACAGACTTATCAGCGGCGATGTCCGATGGGAACTGACTCTGCAGCAGCAGCCAGTGCTCTTTAATACTGAGCCCTCTCTCCAGCCCTTAATTAAAAAATAAAAATAGACAAGAACTTATGCTGGGGGTAGTGACACAGACCTTAGGAGGCGGACACAGTGGATCTCTTTGTTTGAGGCCAGCCTGATCTCCCCAGTGATCCAGGACAGCCAGGGCTAAGTAGAGAAATCTTTTCTTAATAAAATGACATCCTCCCCTGCCAATCCTCCCCCAAAAAAAAACCTTAATGGTAAAGCCAGTGACTGAGAACTATGGTCAGTATGTGGGATGTAGATGAAGCTGGCCATGGGAAGGCACGTCCTGTAGCTTGCTGCAGGCATGACAGAGCTCAGTGCTGTCGTGTGGTCGGTGGTAGGTTTTCTGACAGGGAGTTCCCGGTGTGTGCGTTGGCCTGGTCCCTTGTGGTAAGATCGCAGGCTCCATTGCCCATGCCTTTATCTGCCAAGTCTGCCTCTCACTGAGGAATGTGAGAGCTCGAAAGGGCTCAGTGCATAACGGTGCTTGCTGCCAAGCCTGACGACCCGAATGGGATCCCACATGGTAGAAGGAGAGAACAGCTCCTGCAGTTGTCCTGTCTCTCCACCTCTGTCCCCCTGTCTCTCTTACACACACACACACACACACACACACACACACACACACACACACACGTAATGAAAACAGAGATAACTTACAACTAGGTATGTCCACCAGTGGTATTAATTCATGGGAATGCTAACAGTTTGATGCGGGCCTTCCCATCGGCATCTGGGATGGACACAGATCCCCGAGTGTGGCATCTTCTGATACCGACTACATAAGCTGGCTCAAGCTGGTTATTCATTTGTGCCACATCAGAGACCAGCTTCATTTCCTATAAATGCCTAGTGTCTTAGAGGCTTACTACTGCTCTGATGAAACACCATGACCAAAAGCAAATTGTGCGGACAGGAACCGAAGCAGGGCAGGACTCTGGAGGCAGGGGCTGATGCAGAGGCCATGGATGGGTGCTGCTCAATGGCTTTTTCCTCGGGCTTGTTGACCTGCTTTCTCATAGAACCCAGGATGACCCAGCCAAGCGTAGCCTCGCATACAGTGAGCTGGGCCCACCCCCATCAATCACTAATTAGAAGAATGCCTTATGCCAGGTCTTTTGCAGGCATTTTCTTTTTGTTGTTGTTCAGTTTTCGAGACAAAGTTTTTCTGTGTAGTTCTGCTGGTCCAGACCAGACTGGCCTAGAACTCAGAGATCCTTTTGCCTTTGTCTCCTGAGTGCTGGGATCAAAGGCATACAACACTAAACCCGCTATGGAGGCATTTTTTTTTTTTTCTTTTTCTTTTTTTCGGAGCTGGGGACCGAACCCAGGACCTTGCGCTTCCTAGGCAAGCGCTCTACCACTGAGCTAAATCCCCAACCCCTGGAGGCATTTTCTTAATTAAGGTTCCTCCCCCTCAGATGACTTTAACTTGTAGCAAATTGACATAAAACTATCCAGCACACCTAGGTTATTTTGTTTGTTTTATCTGTTCTGACAAGCAACATACAGTGTTAATTATGGTTTTCAAAACAGGCTTTGTCTGTTTGACCTGTAGACCAGGCTGGTCTTACAGAGATCCACCTGCCTCTGCCTCCTAAGTGCTGGGATTAAACGCAGACACTACCATCGCCCAGCAAAAATCTTTAAATATACCGTAGTGCCCAGGCAGTGGTGGTCAGCACTCAGGAGGCTGAGGCAGATGGATCTCTGTGAGTTCAAGGACAGCTTAGTCAACAGAGCAAGTTCTAGAACAAGCAGGGCTAAGAGAGAAACCCTGTCTTGGAAAACCAGCACACACATTGTTGTGTTCTGTGTGGGTATCTGCGGGTATGTCTATGTGAATGCAGACACCCAAGGAGACCAGAAGGTTTCTGATCCCTTGGCTCTGGAGTACGTGCAGCCATGAGCCCCCTGATGTGAGTGCTGGGGGCCAAACCAGGTTCTCTGCGAGAGCAGTTACTGGTTACCCTGGGGTTCCTTCCATGGACTGCCAGGTCATATAGGGCAGTGATTTTGCCTTTTTGGGTCGCTTGCTTCTCTGGGACAGTGTTGGCCACAGGCACCTGGGGGGTCATCTGTTGGCCACATGCACTGGCGAGCAAAGCCGGGAAACAAGAAATCCACCCTGTGGTGTTTACACCAGTTGTCTTTTACAGGTCTCAGCCTGGGATGACCGCATAGCAGAAGGCACATTTCCTGGGAAGATCTGACCTGGCTCCGCCCACCTCTCCTCTGCTCTTTGACCTTCTCCCTGATAGAAAAGGGGGACCTCAGTATATGATGGTCCCTACCCTGGGACCCTGAATCATGATGCAACTACTAATAAAAACTCACTGGAAAGGTTTCACACTGTGTGTGTAGGACAGTGTCTGGCCCAGAAGGGGCCTCATAGTGGCTATCTTTTTCTTTGTAAAATGACGGGTAGATTTGTTTAAAGAGATTTATTTATTTATTAGTGTGTGTGTGTGTGTCTGTGTGTGTGTCTGTGTGCTCACGCACGCGCGCCCATGTGCGAGTGTACCTGAAGGGAGCAGAAGAGAGCTGGGCTTGAGTGCGGGGACCAAACTCCAGGCCTCTGCAAGAGCAGCCAGTGTCTTGCCGTTTTCCCTGCACTTGTGTATGCAACGGTGCACATGCAGTGCCTGCAGAGGCCGGGAGAGGGCGTCAAATAACTTGGGGCTGGAATTACACCCCGTTGGGACCTGCCCTATGGCTGCTGGCAATTGAACAGTCTTTCCAGTCTCTTTTGTTCTTTTCTGCTTTGTTTTATGTTTTTATTTTATGAACTTTGATCACCTGTATGGCAGTCAGTGAAGTGGATGGCCACACAAAATAGCTTCAAGTCTCTGGTGTGTGGAAATGAACAGTGTTTCCCCTTATAGTACCCACACACACACTCAGTACCGGGACTTGA
The DNA here is from genome assembly GCF_011064425.1 of Rattus rattus. Taxonomy (NCBI): domain Eukaryota; kingdom Metazoa; phylum Chordata; class Mammalia; order Rodentia; family Muridae; genus Rattus; species Rattus rattus. The sequence goes on from NC_046155.1 coordinate 165,388,705, forward strand.
ACCCAGAGCTGCATGCACGCCAGGCAAGCACTTTATTGCTGAGCTGCAGCCCCAGCTATAGTCAGAGTTCCAGACAAATTTCCCATCCCTTTCCCCTGTGTGTGTATGTGTGTGTGTGTGTGTGTGTGTGTGTGTGTGTTTTGTTTTGTTTTTCTTCTCCTCAACAGGGTCTCATGTAGCCCAGGATAACCTTGAGCTCCAGACATTGGGATTACAGAATGCTAAAGATGATTTTTTTCTTAAAGATTTATTTATGTATATGAGTACACTGTAGCTGTCTTCAGACACCCCAGAAGAGGGTGCCAAATCCCATTACAGGTGGTTGTGAGCCATCATGTGGTTGCTGGGAATTGAACTCAGGACCTCTGGAAGAGCAGTCAGTGCTCTTAACCACTGGGCCATCTCTCTAGCCTGATGGTTTTATTTTATTTATGTGTATGTATGTGGCAGGGAGCTATGTGGACATGAGTGTGGTACTCTCAGAGGCCAGAAGAAGGACCCAGATCCCTTGGAACTGGAGTTACAGGATAGGAGGCTGTGAGCTGCCTGATGTGGCCCAGGTCCTCTGCAAGAGCAGCAAGCATTTTTTTTTTCTTCTTTTTTCTTTTTTTTTTTGAGCTGGGGGCCGAACCCAGGGCCTTGCGCTTGCTAGGCAAGCGCTCTACCACTGAGCTAAATCCCCAACCCCAAGCAGCAAGCATTCTTAACCACGGAGCCATCACTCCAGCCCTTCTCCTTAGCATTTAAGTAAATCCCGGAGATGGTGTTTTACCCCAAGTAGATTTTTCTCTCTCCCTCCCCTCCCCTCCCCTCCCTTCCCCTGCCCTCCCCTCCCCTCTCCCTCTCTTTGGTGTAGCTTCAGTGTAGTTACATGAAGGTTTCGTTGTAGCTCAGGCTGGCTTCAAACTTAGAACCCTTCCTCAGCTCCAATCTGGAACCCCAGGATGGCCTGCAAGTACACACCACCAACCAGCTGGACTTCCAACACTGCAAAACACAAGAAAAACGGCATGTCCTGCTCAAGCCTCCCTCCCCTTGATCACCACGATGACTGAAAGTCATGGCTGAGACAAGGCCAGTCTGGCACAACATCCCCCAAAGGAATTGCCACATCAGTGTGTCAGGGAGTGAGCCTAACCAGCTGGAAAACCACAAATAACTGTACTCACACTTTCCTGACGAGAATTCAGATGAGTGGAGATGTTCTACATCCTGAGGAATAATGGTCCTTGGATGGGATCCTAAGACACCTGCCTAGAGGAGCCTCATTAACTACTGCTCACAGGCCTCCTCTGTGTTTGTAACAAGCTTACACAAGAACTGCCTTCTTGGTCCTGGGGTTGAACTCAGAGCCACCCACAGGCTAGCGACAGCCCCACCTCCAGCCCCTCACTGATAGTTTATAGGTAGGCGCTCTGCCACTGAGCCACGCCCCCAGCCCCTCACTGGGGATTCTAGGCAGGGGCTCCACCACTGAGCCACGCCCCCAGCCCCTCACTGGGGGATTCTAGGCAGGCAGGGGCTCTACCACTGAGTCACACCCCCAGTCCCTCACTGGGGGGATTCTGGGAAATACTGAGCTACATCACAAACTCTCTTTTTTAAAATCGTGTATATGTGTGCACACATGCAAATGTCCTGTAAGGCCAGAAGAGGGCTTTGGATCGGAAACTAGAGTTACAGGTATGTGGCTGTGAGCTGACTGTTACTGCGCTGGGACTGAACACCCATCTCCAAGGATGGTGAATATTCTTTTTTTTTTTTTTTTAAGATTTTATTTTATTGTATGAGTACACTGTAGCTGCCTTCAGACACACCAGAAGAGGGCATCAGGTCTCATTACAGAGGGTTGTGAGCCACCATGTGGTTGCTGGGAATTGAACTCAGGACCTCAGGAAGAGCAGTCGGTGCTCTTAACCACTGAGCCATCTCTCCAGCCCCGATGGTGAATATTCTTAACTACTGCGTCCCCAGTTCTTTTTATTTTGCTTTTTGAGACAGAATATTGTGTTGCCCAGGCTGACCTTGGACTCACTGTGTGGTGAACGTGGAATCCTGTCTCCGTTTTCTGTGTGCTGGATTACATGTTTTGTAGCACCAGCCCTGGTCGTTTTCTTTCGTCTTTCAAGAGATTTTATTTGACTCTTAACTGGATGTGTGAGGGATTGTGTGTGCTTGTGGAGGCCGGAAGAGGGTAGCAGATTGGCCGAAGCTGGGGTTAACTTGCAGTTGTGAGCTGCCTAACGTGCATGGTGGGAACTAAGCTCAGGGCCTCAGTGTGTACACGTAACTGCTGAGCCATCTCTCCATGTATTTTTTATTACATTTTTTAGTATCCGTATTTGTGTGTACTTGCATGCATATAAGGGTGAGCTGCTGTAGCCTGAGGGTAGAAATCAAAGGACAATTTGCAGGAATCAGTTCTCCCCCATCATGTGAGTTCTAGGCCAGCCTAGTCTACAGAGTGAGTTTTGGGACAGCCTGGGCTGTGTAGAGAGACTGTCTCAAAAATGAAATTAATTTACACACACACACACACACACACACACACACACACACACATACACACACGGCCCAATTGTTTAGCAAATTATTTTAACAAAAACTCATATGTCCGTGAATTTTTGTTTTGATTTTCTTGGAGCCCTTAAATAGATGTAAATTAGAAAACAGGTATTTTAAATCTAAAGTAGGCTGATAACTTAATTTCCAATTACAATGGAAAACACCTCATGTGCTTTCTTACCGTGAATGCCTGGTGTTTTGTTTTGGGGACTGGGTCTCACTGTGTAGCTATGACTGACTTGGAATTCACTATGGACGCCAGGGTGACTTCGAATTTATGGAAATCCATCCTCCTGCCTCTGCCAGGATTAATGGCATGCACCAAGGCAGGGTAATTGAGTCAAGATTCTCCTGCCCCAGTCTCACACGCTCGGCTAACCCAGTGTCATGACAAGGGAATTTTAAATGCCAATTTTTTGCCTTTTTCTGCAATAGATAGGGAAGCGACCGCTGGGAGAGAGAATTCAACAAAAGCCCTGGAGAATTTCTGGGGCTGGGCTTTTGCTTTAAACTCCCACTAGGGGGCGCCATCCGAGAGCCCTCGGGCTACACCTCCGAAGCTTCCTGTGACTGCCAGCTGGGACCTGGACCTAGTCATGCACCATGCAGGTGTGCGCTTAGTCGCGCTGCTCGGAGGAGACAGCAGGGTTTAAGCCTAGATGTGCTTGCTTTCTTTTGTTTCCCCTTCCCACTTTCTCACCCCGCCGCCTCTCTGCCGATACAGCGCAGGATGGTCTCAAACCTATAATTCTCCTTGCCTACACCTCCCCACTACGGGGATTACAATTACAGGAATGAACTTCTGTATCTGGCTTGAATTTAGATCCCTTCCATTCTTCAGCCTGAAGAATGTGTGTGTGTGTGTGTGTGTGTGTGTGTGTGTGTGTGTGTGTGTGTGTGTGTGTGTGTGTGTTCCTGCTGGGCGTCCTGGGGGAGGAGGAGCTCCTTTTGTCCCACCACACCCATTCCAAATGTCCCCTTCCTTTTCTAGCACATTCCTTCCTCCTTCTTCATATACACACACCTATCTCAAGCCCCCCTCAATGTTATCATCAGCACCACCCTTTTCTGCCACTGTAGCTGTAACCAAGCACCTCTGAGCACACCTTTTACCTTTCCCTCAATTCCCTCCCACAGTCCTGCCTTGAGCCCACCCCACGATCCTGTGCTGTGGGGGTTGGGGGGAGAGATTCTCTCTCTGGTCCTCCCTCTGGGCTCCAGGCCTCCAAAGCTACAGAAGGTGGGTTTTCTAATGTGGGATTCCCATGAGGATCTGTCATGGATCTGACCCCTGACCCCTGCTCCCAGGAAAGCCCACAGTGCCTGCCCCTAAGGAAAGGACAGATCAAGTGTTAACTTGTCCCCCTGCCCCCACGCCCACTGTCACCACTGCAGCCTGGGAATTAGAGGCTCTGGGTACATATATCACTTTGCCCCAGTGGCCGGTCAGGTGCACAATCCTGAATTTCAAGTCTGTAAATCACTTGAGTGTCGAGGAACTCATAAAATCTATCATGGTCAGCCTGCTGAACTCCTGTCCCCTCCTCCTTGGATACTGGCTCAAGGAGGGGTTTGGGCATATATTAGGGAGCAGCTGTGGCTGTGGCTGTGGCTGTGGCTGGCCAGGGAGGCTTTGGTAGAGAAGGCAAGGAGGGGTTCTGGGAGTTGACAGGGCAGGGGCACTGAGGAGGGCAACAGCTGCCTTGCAGTCGGAGGCTGCCAAGCCTTTCTTTTTCTGTGGAAGGCTCACTGCCAAGCTGTGGGGCTCTGGGCATATGGGTAACAGCCTGGGCCCTGCAGCCCATGAGCATCTCCTGCCAGATGGAGGTCTGGAGTGGACAAGATGGTCTGGCTGGGCCCTGCCTCCTGCCCCCCTAACTTCTACCCTGCTTCTGTGCCCCCAGCAGGAAGATGGCTTCTACAGCGACAGAGGGAGAGAAGGGGTCTCCTGTAGTCGTGGGGCTGCTGGTCGTGGGCAACATCATTATTCTGGTGAGAGTTGGAGTAATGGGAGCACGGAAGTGTGGTGGGGAGGTGGCAGTCCCAGACCCGAGGTGGGGCTGAGACCCCTGGGTCTATGTGCTGCGGGCTCTAGTCCCAGATCCTAAAGGGGATCCCAGCTACTTGTCCTTACAGAGGGAGCAACCTGTTCCCTGTGAATCCTTCTTGTCTGTAACCGAATCCTCCACGTAGATTCACCCACAACTCAGGGGAAGTGCTTACAGACAAGAAGAGTGGTACACCTCCGTAATCCCAGCTTTCGGAAGGCTGAGGCCAGAGAATTGCTGTGAGTCTGGGGCCAATCTAGACTACAGTGTGTGAAGAGGAGGGAGAGGAAGGAAAGGGAGAGAGGGGAGAGGGAGGGAGGGGAGGAGAGGGGAGAGGACTCACTCTGTAGACCAGGTTGGCCTCGAACTCAGAGATCCTCCTGCCTCTCTGAGTTCTAGGATTAAAAGCATGTGCCCCACTGTTCAGCTGATACTGTGATGTTGGCTTTTAATAGGAAAACTATGTGATGCTGGGGTGTGGCCCTGAGCCAGGCACTCTTGGATTCATATCCCAGCTCTGCTAGTTATGGGACCGGAAGCCATCAGTATCACCTCCATGACCCTGGCTTTCTCATCTGCAAGAGAGAGAACAACAGGGATGCTCTGAGGATACAAACAGCTCCTAGACTAATGCTTTTAGAATAGAATCCGGCAAACTAGCATACTATTTTATCTGTTTGGTCCAGAGCAAAAGGATATTACAGCTGGTTACAATAGTGATTATCACATGCCCAGTGCACAGTGATCCATCACAAATGTTAGCTTTTATCGCCATCAAAAATATCCACAGATATTGTGGCACTGAGGAGGCTGAGGTAGGAGGATTGCCACAAGTTTGAGACCACCCCGGACTACACAGTAAGTCCAGGCCAATTCAGGCTACATCATGAGACCTTGTGTCCAAAACCCAAGACAACAACCAAAGCCTGTCCACAGAGAAATTGTCTTTCTTATTTTTCTCCTCCTCCTTCTTCATTTCTGATTTTTTTCCATTTATTTATTTACTTAATGTATGTGACTACACGTCTCTGTCTTCAGACACACCAGAAGAGGGCATCAGATCTCACTACAGATGGTTGTGAGCCACCATGTGGTTGGTGGGAATTGAACTCAGGACCTCTGGAAGAGCAGTCAGTGCTTTTTACCACTGAGCCACCTCTCCAGCCCTTCATCTTTGATTTTTAAAACAGAGTTTCTCTGTGTAGCTGAAGCACACATCTACCACCTCTGCTCTGCCTGCCAGGTGCTGGGATTAAAGGTGCGTGCTGTCATGCCTGGCATTACAGAGAACAGAGTTTGTAATTCCTTTGTCCCCATAACAACCCTGTAGTGACCAGATTTTTGTTGTTAGTTGGTGGTGGTTTTGTGTTTGTTTTTGGAGACAGGGTTTCTCAGTGTAACCTGCCCTGGCTTGTCCTGGATTTGCTCTGTAGATCAGACTGACCTTGAACTCACAGAGACCATCTGCCTCTGCCTCTAGAATGCTGGAACTAAAGCTGTGTTCCACCATACCCGGCTTGTTTTTGTTATTTTTGAGAGAAGGTCTCTTGTGTAATCTAGCCTAGCCTCAGACTCCCTCTATAGATAAGAATATCCTTGAATTTTGGATCCTTCTGCCTCTATATTCCAAGTGCTGGGCTCACATGTGTGCACTAGCTGGCCCAGTTCATATAAGGAATGAACGAACTCATTGAGCTCGGGGCTTTCTGCATGCTAGAGAAGCTCTCTATCAACCGAGAGACATGCCCCGGCCTTTCTGATGTTTCCTTAAGCAAACATAAGCAAACAGGAACAGATAAGCCCATATTTTTGTTCCAGTATAACTCATCCTGCTGTGTGCCCTTCAGTAGCTCACAGGGCCTCTAGGCTGCTCCGTGCAAGACCGCAGAATGCCAGACTCCAGGCGTCTATCTGACAGTCACACAGGGGTTCTGCCATGTGGTCTCCACCAGCCTTATCATGGTGCTGTGAGCTGGCCCTGGCCTCGCCTGGGACAGTGCACCTGTAGGATGGACTGACCTACCAAAGAGCTGGTGCAAGTGCTATGCAGTTCTTCCCACCCAGAAAATGTCCAAAACAGCATTGCCAAACATGGCAGGCCAGCGCCACGGTTCCCCTGTGACCACTTGCTATTTTTGAAGCAACTGGCCCCTGGGCTGTGGGGGCTGAGTTTCTGGCTGTACCTTTCCTTCCTTCTTGGCTTTTCCCTACCCACTCCATCCATGCTCCTAAAGATGTGAGTCGGCCTCCCTTCCAAGCCCACTTTACCCCATGAGCATGGGAGGCTGTGGACCAGGAAAGGCCTGCGTTCTGGAGACCCGCACACCCCAACTGCTGGACTAACCTTTCCCTGCCCAGCTGTCAGGCCTGGCCCTGTTTGCGGAGACAGTGTGGGTGACGGCTGACCAGTACCGTGTGTACCCACTGATGGGCGTCTCAGGCAAGGACGACGTCTTCGCCGGCGCCTGGATCGCCATCTTCTGCGGCTTCTCCTTCTTCGTGGTGGCCAGCTTTGGTGTAGGAGCTGCGCTCTGTCGTCGTCGGTACATGATCCTCACGGTGAGATTCTAGGATGGGGATGGCGGCCCTGGCCATCGGTCATGGGTGACAGCGGGGCCATGAGCGTGACTCATTCACGGCACCTCACTTGAAGACCTCGCAAACACCCCTTCATTCACCGTGCTCTGGTGCCATGATATAGCTTCAGCTGTCGCCACATTGTACAGAGGAACCTGGGAGGCAAGGAGAAGAGGGATGTTCAGCGCAGCTGTTCAGAGGCTCCTAAAAGCAATACAGACATATCTATGCATATATACACAAATATACACATAGACACACTATATATATATATATATATATATATATATATATATATGTATATGTATATGGATTCGAACCCAATTATTTGGTCTCCAAAGTCTGTGGTCCAGAGTCGTGGCAGCAGTAACAACGAAAAATTTAGTAACACAGCTACCGTTCACCAAGCATGCAACCTAAGCCAGGAGCCCAACAGTTTACACAGATTAGTCGGTTTACATTACATGGCCTATCGTGAAATGCCGCCCGCCACCGTCATGGCCTCCACACTATTTGACAGAAAATTGAAACTGAGATTTAGAGAGGTGACGACGAGAGGTAACTGGCAGCACCACGCAGCCCAGTTACGTTTGAGCAGGTCCGCTAGTTTGTGTTTAAGGTTTATCATGTTTCTTTTTTTTATTGGTGTGTGAATGTGCATGTGTGTGATCATGCTTGCTCCGATGTCCAAGGAAATCAGAGGAGGGCGTTGGAAGCTGGAGTTACAGGTGGTTGGGAGTAGCCGGATTTGGGGGTGGGAGGGGGCACGGGACGCTGAACACTGGTCCTCTCTGCAAAAGCAGCGCAGGGCTTTCACTAAGCCATCTCTTCTGCCCCGCCCCCTTTGTCTTCTCCCTGTGAAGCCCCGTCTGCCTCGGGTCTCACATGTTGGGATTATAGGTGTGTGACACCACAACGCACAAGCCCATCCTGTTTTATGTTTTGTTTTGAGGCAGGGTCTCACTATGCTTCTGTTGGCCTTCGGTTAATTGTGTAAACCGGGACTGCTTGGAACTGCATCTCCAGGCTCGGGAAGCCCACGCATTTGATCCCTGCCACATTCAGTGACCCATCAGTTTTCCCAGAAACCACAAGAAATTGGGCTTTTAAGCCCATGTACCAGGCAGAGAAATAAACCCGAAGCTCAAAGGAGGCCACTGCCTCTGCAAGGTGTCGGGGAGAGCGAGGGGTCGCATGCGGACGTCTCTGTGCTCATCTGCTGTGGTGGGTCCTTTGGCTCCCAAGGTTATTACTTAGTCAACAAATGTTTACTGAACGAGGAGCGCTAAGCGCAACTTAAAAAACCACTTGATCTGGGGGAGCGAAGGGAGCCTGGGGAACTGGATGAAACCCCACAGCCAGCGGACACCAGGAAAAGCAGGTGGCAGGCAGAGAGCCCCGGGTGCGCTAGAGAGTGTCTCTGGTGGACAGAGCAGCACGGGCAAAGGTCCTGTGGCCAGTAGAGGGCAGCAGTGTCTGACAGTCAGAAAGCAGTGCAGGGTGGGGACTGAGAGGGGAGCAGGTTTAGGAGCGTGGGCTTATTATGTATAAGATGGAGCTATTAACTGCTTCCTCACCACGCCCTTCCGCCTCCTTTTACCTCACAGTGTAGATCAGGCTACTCTCTGATATCCGCCTGTTTCCACCTCAAGTGCTGAGATTCAAACTGTGCACCATCACACCCAGCTCCTTTCTTGACCCTCGATCACATGCTTAACTCTGTCAGAGAAATGTAACCAAAGCCTGAAAGTCAATCTAACGCCATTCGTTTGTTTGTTTGTTTGTTGTTTCTTTTGAGATAGGGTCTCTCTTTGTAGCCTCAGCTATCCTGGAGTTTGCACTATAGACCAGGTTGGCCTCTTAACTCCGAGATCTCCTGCCCCTGCCTCCCGAGTGCTGAGATTAATGGTGTGAAAGTGTCAAGTTTTCGATCTTCCACTTCACACACTAGTTTCAAAATCCATCCCTCTGTTTGTTCAGCACGTGTGCATGCACTGCTGGGGACGGAACTGAGGATCTTACACACGCTGGGGAGAACTCTCCCGATGAGCAAAGGTTCTGTTTGGGGCTGGGTGTAACGGTACACCTTTACCCCTCCTATCTCTTGGTGGTGTGGGAGGGGTGCACATTTCTGTAAATTGAAACCAGCCTGGTCCACATGTAGTGATTTCCAGGCTACCAGAGAGGTCACATGGTCTCAAAAAAAAAAAAAAAAAAAGTGTGATTTTGGCCCAAAGCATCTAGGCATGGCCATCTACCTCTGCACTAAGGGCTGCCCTTGCTCTCTCTACAGTACCTGCTGCTGATGCTTATAGTCTACATCTTCGAGTGTGCCTCCTGCATCACATCCTACACCCACCGCGACTACGTGAGCCAGGCGGGGGAGGGGGCGGGGCGGGGCAGAATGGTACTGAGCCAGGCGGGGTGGGGGGGGCAGGGGCGGGGCAGAATGGTGCTGAGCCAGGCTGGGCCTTGGGATGATGCGGGAGTGGGTACAGTGGTGGTGAGGACATCTCTAGAGTTGCAGGGCCTATAGGAGGTAGACCCCATCCCTAACCAGCTGGCTCCTGCTCTTCCCTGTCCTTCCTCCTCAGATGGTGTCCAACCCATCCCTGATAACCAAGCAAATGTTGACCTTCTACAGTGCGGACACCGACCAGGGCCAGGAGCTAACCCGCCTCTGGGACCGGATCATGATTGAGGTGTCTTGGGCTCTGTGTACTCCCTGGCAGAACGAATATTTCCACTCAGGGGACTGAGGTGGGGTAGGGGTGCCTTGGGTCACTATAGTTTGGTAGACAACAGACCCAGAAAAGAAGTTCCCTTTTCAGGTTGGTGAGCGGTGGGGCTGTCTGCATTGTAATACTAAAGGTAACTTTCCTTCCACTATAACAACAATCACAAAAACAGCCTTTACTATGTAGCCCAGGCTAGCCTTGAGCCTACTATTCTGTCTCCCAAAACAAAGCTGTGTGTTGCTAAGGAACAAAGCTGTGTGTTGCTAGGGATGGAATCCAGGACCTCATACCTTCTAGGACAGGGCTCTACTGCTTAGCTATTCATAACTCTACCTCCCATCTCTTCCACTCCCCCGAGTGTGTGAGTGTGTGTGTGTGTGTGTGTGTGTGTGTGTGTGTGTGTGTGTGTTGTCTGTGTCTCTCTGCGTCTCTGTCTCTCTCTTTTAACTTTTGAGATCGGGTCACCATAAGTTATCTGGGCTACCCTTCAATTCACTATGTAGCCCAGGCAGTCCTTGAACTTGTGGCTCTCTGTCTCAGTCTCCTAAGTAGCTAGGATTACAGCCCTGGTCGGCCATATGGAGCGCCTTTATTACTTTTTAAAATATGCATTTATTGAGGGTTGGGGAGAAAGCTCAGTGGTTAGGCATTTGTTCATATCTCTAGAAACCCAGATAAACGAGGGCTGGGGATAGAATCTCCACCTCAGATGGTGGAGGTTGAGGACCCCCCGCCCCGGGCCTTCACCTCCAGAGCAAGCTGGCTAACCAGACTAGCCAAATCAGAAGGCTCTGTATGGATAGAGACACACTGCCTCGGTAAAGGAGATGAAAAGTGATCCTAGGATGGTTCTTCTTTAACTTCAGTCCTCCACATGCATGTGCACCCATGTGCAACACCCCACACATGAGAAAACACACAAACCGAACAAAGAGACACACTAAAAATAGAAAAAAAAGATTTTTTTCCTGATTCTATGTGCATGAGTGTGTTACATGCAGTATGCCTGTGCATGCAGTGCCTCAAGTCAGAAGAAGGCATCGGATGCCCGGGACCTGGACCACAGGTGGTTGTGAGCCCCTTAATGTGGCTGATGGAAGTGGAGCCCAGGTCCTCTGCAAGAGCACCCTATGCTCTTAACCTCTGAGCCAGTTCTCTAGCCCTGTTTATTTGTTCAAGCCCAGCCTGGTGGCTCATGCCTTAACCCCAGCAGGTAGATCTGGTAAATTCAAGGCCAGCCAGGGCTGCATAGCGAGACTCTTCTCTTCAGAACCAGCCAAACAACCAAACGACCAAAATGGCACAGGCTGGGCATGATGGGATAGAACTTTAATGCCAGCACCCAAGGGGCAGAGGCACTCCGATTCCTGTGAGTTCCAGGACAGCCAGGGCTACAAAGAGAAACCCTGTCTCCAGAAACCAGACCAACAAAACAAAACAAAAAACAACAACAAAACCCAACAACAAAAATCAAAGCCACACTTTCACTGCATAGCCAGCCCAGACTGAGACTTATTCCAAAGCTGGGCTGGCCTTCAACTTCTAATTCTCCTGTTTCAACCTCTCGAGGAGTGACTCGACACAGGCATATCCTGCCACACACATCCCTCAGAGCACTTTAAAGCAGAGTTTCCAGTGTCCAGGCCAGTCCGTGGGTCTTAGTCACCCAAGGATGGCTTTGGAATCCCTAGTCTTCTGCTTCCGCCTTCCCAGTTCTGGGATTTGAGGTCTCTGAGACAGGACACGCCCTTAGTGACCGCAGAAGCTGCATTCTTTTCTCTTTTCCGTTTTCCTTTCTTTTCTCTTTTCCAAGACAGGGTCTCTGTGTGTAGCACTGGCTCCCTAGAGCTCACTCTGTAGACCAGGCTGGCCTAGAGATCTGCCTGCAGAGCTCTGCCTCCTGAATACTGGGATGAAAGGGGAAGCTTCAGTCTTTTTTTTAAGATTTATTTATTTATATGTAAGCACACTGTCGCTGTCCTCAGACACACCAGTAGAGAGCATCAGATCCCATTACAGGTGGTTGTGAGCCACCATGTGGTTGCTGGGATTTGAACTCAGGACCTCTGGAAGAGCAGACAATGCTCTTAACCACTGAGCCATCTCTCCAGCCCGGGAAGCTTCAGTCTTAATTGTATCCAACATAATATTGCAAAAGAAGAAGAAAAGGGGGAGGAGGAGGAGGAATCCCAGCTCAGTTCAGCCCAATTCTTCAGGGGCCCAGAAACTGAACTATGTTTGAAAGGAACCCACATTTGTTTCCCTAAGTTAAGAGCTGAAGCTAAGGACTAATTTTTTTAAAGACTTATTTATTTATTTTGTATATGAGTACATTGTAGCTGTCTTCAGAAACAGCAGAAGAGGGCATCGGATCGATCCCTACCACAGATGGTTGTGAGCCACCACGTGGTTGCTGGGATTTGAACTCAGGACCTCTGGAAGAGCAGTCGGTGCTCTTAACCACTGAGCCATCTCTCCAGCACGCTAAGGACTTCCGATGGAATACTCACTTGAGCTGAGCATTGTGGTGTGCCGCTGGAATCCTAGCACTTGGGAGACTGAGACAGGCAGCCCCCAGTTTGAAACCAGCCTGGGTTATGTAGGGAGATCCTGTCCCCAAAACTACAACGAACCACTCACTGGATTGAGAAATGCCATAAATCCTGCCTTTTATAAAATTTGATTTTAAAATTGGTTATGTGCGTATTAGTGTCTGTGTGTATATGCATACTTGTGTGGGGGCGCCCAGGGAGGTCAGAAGAGGACAATCAGTTTCTGGAACTGAAGTTACAAGTTCAACCAAGATGTGAGCCAACCAACATGGGTCCTGGGAACTGAATTTGGATCCTCTTGAAGAGCAGCAGGTTCTCTTAACTGCTTGCCCTTCCACTCCCGAAATCTATTTTGTCAGTACGGTTATCAGTAATGGTTTTGGCTAAATCTATTAGCTAACTGGTTTATACATACGCGCGCGCATGCGCACACCCCCTTTGCAACCTTTTTCCAGCAAGAGTGCTGCGGCACATCTGGCCCCATGGACTGGGTGAATTACACATCAGCCTTCAGGGCAGCCACCCCGGAAGTGGTGTTCCCGTGGCCCCCACTGTGCTGTCGCCGGACTGGGAACTTTATTCCCATCAATGAAGATGGCTGCCGAGTAGGCCACATGGACTACCTGTTTACCAAGGTGTGTCTCTTTTGCCCTCTATTTTCTCCCTTTCTCCCTTATACTGCCTGTCTATCCCACTGTCTTCTGGCCTCTCCTCTCTGGCCTTTTCTTTCTTTCCTTCTCCCTGGTCCTCCCAGCTCTTTGTCTGGATCCACAGAACGCACAGATGCGCTGATTCAGACCGGATGTCTGCAGCTGGTTGGCTGGGAATGAGAGAAGCAACAGGAATGTTATCAGTTGCTGGAGCTAGGCCTTGCTTGCGCGCCTGTCATCCTGCCCACGTAGTAAGCTAAGGCAGTCTGGTCATAGGTTCATGGCCTGAACAACGTGAGAGTTCCTGCCTGCCTCAATAGTAAAAAGGAGCCAAGACTAGGGTTCAGTGGTAGAGCATCTACCTAGAATCCCGCGGTGAGGGGGCGGAGGGCGTGGTTTAGCGAGATTGGCTTTCCTAAACGCGTGGGAGGTCATGGTTTCAATCCCAGGTTCCACGGAGATCAAAAAATGACAGCTGCAGACCCATGGAGGTGGTGCACATCTATAATCTTACTTGCAGAAGATCACTGCCAGTTTGAGGCCAGCCTGGGCAATATAAAAATAATAACAGCTGTGTGGGTTGGTGCCTGTGGCTACAAGTCAGGCTGTTAGATCAGGCTCGGAGGGGAGGTGTCCCAAGGCAACGTACTTAGCAGGTTGTAAAATTGGGGCTCAGAGAACCAGAATCGTCTGTGTTCTACGAAGAGCAGCGGGAGCTCCAGGCTTGCTTGCATCTGACCGGGTCATGTGCTCTGGACCTTTGTTTCTGCTGCTTTGTGACTGGACCAGGATCCAGGAAGGTGGCCTTGGTATAGGGCTCTGGTCTTGCTCACCCTGGTCTCTACTCAGCAGCTATCAGAAGTAGATGAAACCTAAAGCTGGCATCCTTGGGGTTTATGGGTAGCACAGAAAGCCTGGTTGAATATAACCAAGCTCAGAACGGCACCTGCTGCCTCCGGGGCTGGGGGTTCAACAGCACTTTCCTAGCTAAAGGTCCCGGAAGGCAGACATGGCCAAAATTCCCATTGCAAAGATGGGAAAACCAAGGCAAAAGGGAGAAAAGGACGTCTCCCAGGGCACACAGTGACCTTCCATCGCCTACAAGCCTCGCGTGGCATTCTCACGAGCTCCTGCTGTCCTCCTCTCCAGGGTTGCTTCGAGCACATCGGCCATGCCATTGACAGCTACACGTGGGGCATATCGTGGTTTGGCTTTGCAATCTTGATGTGGACTGTGAGAGATGGGGCACTTGTGGGCTGTGGGGGAGAGAGCTGTGGGTGTCCTGTGGGTGTGGGTGTGGGTGTGGATTTGGGGGAAGACGGGGGTTTTGGCCTAGAGTGCCCAATCTTCTCATTTGCCCTCCCAGCTCCCTGTGATGATGATAGCCATGTATTTCTACACCACTCTCTGAGGAGGAAGGGGACCACAGATGCACGCAGCTCTGCCCGAAGCTCCTGCTTCTCTGCGGCCCTTGGACACCATCAACCTCCTCCCCAGCCCACCTCCGTATATCTCCGCTACAACCCACCCCATCCACCTCCCTCCATTTTCCCTCCTTGCGATCCCAACATCCCTTTCTAGATGTAGGAGCTGCCCTGGACCCTCGCTGTGCCCGCGGCCCTGGATTTGTGTGCCTGGACCCTCTCGACCCTGTGTCACTTGGCTGACAGCATCGCCTGTCCTCAGAAGCCCTTCGCTGCTCCTCACAACCCAGCATGCACCTCTCTGTGGCTTCCAGAACTTCTTGCAGGCAGGCGTAGCCACTGTTACTCAGTAGTTTGTGTAAGCTCTTATAGATGCTGCCTGTTGTAAGAAGAGGGTGACACACTCTGCTGTGGGGGGTCCCCATCGGCTCCCTCACAGGCGTCTGAGCAAGCGCTGGATTTCCAATAAATACTGGCTGGGTGAGCAGAGGAGTTTGTTCTGTTTGAGACGAGGTCTGACAAACTGACTCTGGAATGTGTATTTATGTTCGTGTGTACAGACGTGGATGTGTATGTGTATAGGTATATAGTTCTCACGGCTAGCCTTGAAGCCAAGGTGATCCCACTGCAGCTGCCTCCCCAGAGGTTACAGGTGTGACCCACAATCTCCTCCCCTTCCTGTCCTCACCTTTGGAATGCCGGCATTCCGGGCACTCGGCATTCCACCCAGCCCAGAGTTTGTTTTCTTTTGGGGACAAGGGTGAGTGAATAAGACTTCAGAAGGGAGGAAGGGAGTGGCTGAAATACAGCCCACAAGGATGAGGCATCACGTGGGGGTTTTTTGGCACATGCCATTGGTTCAAAATGGCTAGCTTCAGGCATGTCTTGATACAGGAGTGCAGTCTTGGTTTCCAGAAAGGTTTCTAATTTTTCTTTGTGTGTGTGTGTGTGTGTGTGTGTGTGTGTGTGTGTGTATGCGCACGCATGTACTATAGGCTGTCTGTGTGCTACACACACACACACACACACACACACACACACACACACACAGGCCAGAGGAGCGTCTTTCCCTGCCCTTCCCCCTCTTCCCTTAAGATAGAGTCTCACTGAACCTGGAGCCCAGCGTTTTACCCCCAGGCTAGATTGACTTGCCTTTAAGCCCGACCCACCCAACCTCCCTTCTCTTCTCCATCCAATACTGGAGTTACCGGTTTTTTGTTTGTTTGTTTGTTTGTTTGTTTTGTTTTTTAATAAGAGATCTGAACTCAGGTTCTTAAAAGAAAAAAGAAATAAAAAGGAAGGCCATGATTGCTGTCAGGTATGGCGGAGGAGAAAGTTTACCATAGAGCAAAGCGAGAGCATAGTAAGATAGTCGGAGTCAGAGATGTCTGTCTGGGAGTCGAGAGCAGACCTGACCGTGAGACATGTGAGAGGGGGAGGGGAAGCCAGGAGGACAAAAGAGGGAAGGTAACCAAAATGGCTGAATTGTATAGGAAAGGGCAGCTGAAGGAAGGACCGTCCAGTCCCTGGCCTGGAGAAGTTTAGGTTAGGCAGCAGGGTAGGTAGGGACCGAGGGGACCTAGCTGCCAGGTCCCCTGATATGTTAAATAGGCACCTCAGCTGTTTGTCCCACAGTTTGATCAGTCTGTACCCACAGTCATTGTACATACCTGACTAACATCACTTTCTTTCTCTCTCTCTCTCTTTCTCTCTTTCTTTCTTTCTTTCTTTCTTTCTTTCTTTCTTTCTTTCCTTCCTTCCTTCCTTCCTCCCTCCCATTCCTTCTCCTTCTCTTCCTCCTTCTCCTCCTCCTTTTTTTTTGAATCTACCTTTTTTTTTTTTTTTTTTTTTTTTGAGCTGGGAACCAACCCAGGGCCTTGCGCTTGCAGGCAACGCTCTACCACTGAGCTAAATCCCCAAACCCCCCCCCTTTTTTTTTTTAAGACAGGGTTTCTCTGTGTAGCCCTGGCTGTCCTGGAACTCCTCTGTAGACCAGGCTGGCCTCAAACCCAGAGACCTGCCTGCCTATTTGACCTATTTATTTTTGCTTGGTTGGTTCATTGTTTGGTTTGTTTTGTTTTTGAGACAGCGTTTCTCTGTATAGCTCTGGCTGTCCTGGAACTTGCTGTGTAGACTCAGAAATCCGCCTGCCTCTGCTTCCTTGAAGGCCGGGATTAAAGGTGTGGGGCACAACCACCAGGTGGTTTGTTTGAGTTTTTCAGATGATTTATATTATATGTATGGTTGCTTTGCTTGCACGTATGTCTGTGCACATACCTGCAGTGCTCCTGGAGGTCAGAACAAGGTGTCAGGTCCTCTGTTACTGGAGTTACAAATGGCTGTGAACCATCATGTGGGTTCTGAGAACCAAACCCAGGTCCTCGGGAAGAGCATCCAGTGCTTATAACTACTGAGCCATCGCTCCAGCCCCTTGTAGACCTTTTTTATTATGAATCGTGGATTTCTCTCAACCCACCGTTTCCAGGCGGAATGCAGAAAGAAGCTGCGTGTGGTGGGCGGCACACAGCTATGATGCCGGTACCCGGAAGGTGAAGGCTGAATCACGAGGAATTAAGGTTTGAGTAAATCAGAGGCCAGCATGGGCTACATGAGGGTCATCTCAAACAGTACAAAAGCACAGAAGTCAGACTACAAGACTTTTCTTTCTGATAAATGGGCATTGTAGTACACTCGTTTTTCCTCAACTTGAGAGATCAGGGAAGGATGGAGAGTTGAGACTCACCATGTGCTGTTCAGCCAATCGTCTTCATTTCTGCTTTGTCACTCAGGAAGAGACCCGCCCAGTGGGGAAAAGCCAAAGAAGCCGGAGCTTACATCACATGGGGGTCTTTACTTTATTCCTTAGATATTTTGATACTTCCATTTTTTTTAAAGATTTATTTTATATACATGAGTACACTGTCACTGTCGTCAGACACACCAGAAGAGGGCATCGGATCCCCTTACAGATGGTTGTGAGCCACCATGTGGTTGCTGGGATTTGAACTCAGAACCTCTGGAAGAGCAGTCAGTGCTTTTTTTTTTTTTTTTTTTTGGAGCTGGGAACCCAACAGGGCTTTTGCGCTTGCTGGGCAAGCGCTCTACCACTGAGCTAAATCCCCAACCCCACAATCAGTGCTCTTAACCTCTGAGCCACCTCTCCAGCCCAACACTTTCTTTCTTTTCTTTTTCTAAAGCTTTTGTGGGGCCTGGGGATCTGAACTCAGGTCCTCAAGATTGAGCAACAAGCCTTATACCCACTGAGCCATCTCTCCAGTGCCAAACCTTTAAGTTCTAAAGAGTTTTTTAAAATGTGCCATTGCTGGTTGTGCAAATTGTCCATGGAGGGAAGAACTATTCTGCCAAGCATTTATGAGCTTGCCCTAAGCAGTTCAGACAGGCTAGACCTTGTCCGCAGGTGGGAGTTTTAGGGTGGCTCTGGCCCCTGACGGGGGGGGGGGAGGCAGACCCCCGTATCTGTCCAGGGTGTGCCACCAACCTCTCTGGTTCCTCCTGTCCCCATACCTGCTGAGTGGCTCAGCTGGGTGGACAGCAATGCGGTTGGATGGAGGCAGCCTGGGCTGGCAGGACAGGTTTCTCCTTCCTGGCCCCTTGCCCAGAGCCAGTGCCTGTGGGTAAGAGGGGAGCAGAGAGGTGAGGGCCAGGTCAGGACAGGGATCTTTGGAGGGACAGGTAGCCACCCAGTGTCTGTGTCCTGCAATCCTCCAGCCTCCTCGAGACCGTATTGTCTAACCAGCTATGGCTTCCCCAGTGCTCTCAGCACAGGGTCTAATTCCTCACCTGACACAGAGGGTCCATGTGGTTTAGTCCCTTGCCACTTCCTGATGCTTATCTCTCTTTCCTGCCCCACTGAGCATCTCGTGTGAATTCATAGAAGAGAAAGATTAATGTCACGGCACATAGCAGCCACCCAGGGCACAAACCATTTCTAGGTCACCTGTGAAAGTAAGTTAGGTGGTGGTCGTGGTGGTGGTGGTCGTTTTCTTGGATTCCAATGTAAAACTCACATCCCTTTACCCAACCATGTCCATGGCTGGGAACCTAAGTAGTCACTCAGGAGTGCTCACAAATACATACTCAGGAGGAGTTGAGAAGCAGTGACTGGCTAGGTGTGGCCCCACCTGCCTTTAATGCAGGATCCAGGAGACAGGTGGGAGTGTCAGGAGGTCAACACCAGTCTGTGCTACATAGGGAGTTTGGGGCCACCTTGGGCTACATAGAGACAAGAAGATTCAATTTCAAAAACACAAGAGATAGTAGGGCCACATGTAGTATATGACTTTAGAGACAGGTGGATCTCTGTGAGTGTAAGACCAATTTGGTCTGCACAGTGGATTGATTCCCAGACAGCCAGGGCTACACAGAGGGACAAACAGACAAACACTGTTCTAGGCTTTGAGGACCCAAGAGAACACAAATCAGACCTGTTTCTCCCTTTATAAAACTTACTTTCCAAGCCAGGTATGGTTGTACTTTCTGGTTATCCCAGCACTTGGGAGGCTAAGATGGGTGATCTCAAGTTTGAAACCAGCTTGGGCGGTACATAATAATACCCTGTCTCTCAGTTAAAGGGGGGTGGGGGACAGATGCCGGGCTGTTGGTGGTGCACGCCTTTAAACCTAGCACTCAGGAGGCAGAAGCAGGCAGATCTCTGAGTTCTCAGGCCAGCCTGGTCTACGGAGAGAGTTTCAGGACAGCTGGGGCTACATAAGAGAAACCGGTCTCAAAAAGGCAAAAGTGTGCATGTGTTTGTGTGTGTGTGTGTGTGTGTGTGTGTGTGTGTGTGTGTGTGTTCACAGTGGCCTAGCATGCACAAAGTCCTAGGCTGTACCCCTCAGCAATACAAAAACAGGAGACATGTGGAGCGGTAAGATGGCTCAGTGGGTAGAGGAGCTTGCTGTCTGTGTAAGTGACTTTCCTGTTGCTGTGGCCAAGCACTATGGCCGAGGCAGTGTGTAGAAGAAAATGTTTATTTGGGCTTTTGCTTTCAAGGGATAAGAATCTCTCACGGAGGGAGGTACGGTATTCATGTTGGCCAGATCCAGAAGCTGGGACATCACCTCCAGCTGGAAATTCGAAGGGAGACTTTAAATTCTCAAAGCCTGCCCCTGTATTGTCTTTCCTTCAGCAAAGCTGTACCCTCCCCCCATAACTTCTCCAAATAACCCCACCAAATGAGGATAGGTATTCAAATGCCAGAGCCTATGGGGAACATGTCTTTTTTTTTTTTTTTTTCCTTTTTTTTTTTTTGGAGCTGGGGACCGAACCCAGGGCCTTGCGCTTGCTAGGCAAGTGCTCTACCACTGAGCTAAATCCCCAACCCCGGGGAACATGTCTTATTCAAAACATGACACCATGGAAGTCTGACTACTTCATGAATATGATCAGCTAGAGGGAGAGAACCCACAAGATAAGTAACGCCCTTCAGAGGCAGACTCCTAGTGATCCACTTCCTATAACCAGGACTCACTACCTCATAGCTAATTCATCCATGAATTCATCAGTGGATTAATTCATTAAAGTGAGTGCTTTTATGATCCCATTTACACCTCAATAGTGCCACCAGATGGGGACCAAAGGTTATACCCGTCCTCTGCTCATCCTTAAGCCTCCTGGGAGAAATAAATCTCTCTCTCTTTCTGAGATAGGATTTGATTATGCAATTCTTCAGGACTAGATAAAAGTCTAAATCCAAACACTCAAATCTAACCCCTGGGACTAGGGAGATCCTCAGAGGGTAAGAGTGTGTATTGTACAATCAGGAGGACCTGAGTTCAAATCCCCTGAGCCCTCATAAAAAAAGCCAGTTGTGATAGGTTCTGCCTACGACCCAACTACTATGGGGTGGGCATAGGAGGGTGAGACAGGAGGATTGCCGGGGCTGGCCAGCTGGGAGCCTAGCTCCAGGAGCTGTGAAGCACCTTGTCTAAAGGAAGAGGTTGGGAGAGCAAGGACCCCTGATATTCTCCTAGGATGCTGGGTAGCAGTGGGAGGGAGAGGGTGGTAGGTGATAAATTATTTTTCCACCAGTGAAATGAGCCAATTCGAGCCAGATTATATTAAATGCAGGTTTACTGGAAAACTGTTCTTGGGTGCATTCATTAGCCCCAAGGATGGGGGAGAGGGACACAGGAGGGGGAGGAGGCAAAGGCTGCAGGCACAGAGAGAAGGAAAGCAAGACAAGGCCCAAAATGTCTGGATTATATAGGGAAGAGCCTCTGGGGGAAGGGTAGCCCAGCCCCCAGGCTGGAAAGTTTAGGGTTGGGGCGGGGTATGCCAGGTAGAGATGCTGGGAAAACATGGAGGCCAGGTCTGCTTTGATATGTAAATAGGCACATCAGTCCCTTTTGAAATCAAACGGTGGGCATGGATCCAAAAGGAGTTAAGGGTATGATGAAAATGTCCTTGTACGAAAGTCTTAATTAAAGTTGATTTTTAAAAGCAAGAGACAAGTCATAATAAATGTTAGAGCAGGAAAAAACAAAACCCAAACCCCCATTTGTAGGTGAGGGAAATGAGACCTCATTCCACATCTACAAGATCGACTGTGTTCAAACATAATGTAGTGTTTTGTTAGTTTGTCTCTCTTTCTCTCGGACAGCATCTGGATACACAGCACAGACTGGCCTGCAACTAAAAGATGTCCAAGTTCTGGGATTACAGTCTAACTCCTATCATCCTCCATTCAACCGGATGTAGCTCGAAGGCTGGGATCTCACGGAACAGCGACTGAGCTTGTGAGACAGTGGGTTTCACCTCTCTAACCTTCAGAGGTTAACTGATATAGGGTTGATCCTCTGCTCAGGTCGACGTGCACAATGCGATCCGTGGAAAGGGCTGAATCAACTGCAGCTAATGTTGCAATGCTTCCTTTCAACCCTTGGAGGGCTTTTTACATTTGTGGGTACTGAGCCAGGGTTGTGGGCTACTTTATTATTAGCATTAGTATTGTATGTATGTATGTATGTATGTATGTATGTATGTATGTATGTATGTATGTATGTATGTACGTACGCACACACGTACATATGTATGTAGGATACTCATCCTGCTCATCCCCCTCTCCTCTCTGCAGCTTCTCCGTAGGCCTAGAGCTAGAAGTATGCCTAGCCGAGAAAAACTGCGGGCTCCCCGCCTCCGGCCCACTGATCAATCAACAGCAAGAGCAGCCTTGGGACCAATCAGAAGCGGCAGCGGCAGATCAAGGCCTGCCTCTTTGAGAGCGCCCTCATGTCTCATTGGCTGTGGCTCAGGGCCAGCCAATGAGCGGTGCCACCGCTGGCTGGGACCGGAACTGGTTTGTGCAAGGTGTCTCCCTGGCCGAGATCCAGGAACTACTTGATCCTGTGCGCTGCTGTGTTACTCAGTGGCTGCTGGCTCAGCAGGCTGTCAAGTCCTGGAGAATTAGAAGTGCTTTATTCAATAGAATAGAAGTGTTTATCCAAACAGGCCAATCATGACGGGTCAAGGCACCGCTACCCACACCCATGGCTGGGGCTGGTGTCCTCCCTGCTGGGATACTTTCTGGTGTGGGTGAGGCGGGCTAGTCAAGCATGCAGTCCGTGATGGTTTAGGAAAAGAGCCTCAGGAACGGGGGCTTTCCAATACCTGCCGCTGACTTTTGCGGCCCCTCCGATATAGTGTGGTGACCCCTACATTCTCTTCTTACTCCTCCCACTTTGTAAGTGTCTAGACAAAGCAGATACCTTCAAGCGCCTAATGTGCTGGTGAGTGCTAACGCACCTTCAAAATTTCCTAGGCTTGTTATATAGGTGGCTTGGTGGTTAAGAGCGCAGTGCACTTTTTTTCAGACCCGATTTGGTTCCAGCACTCATGTCAGACATTTCATAACTGCTTGCAACTCCAGCTCCAGTGGATCTAACACCTGTCTTCTAAGGGCACCTTCTTGCCCTGAGGGAGAGAGATAAGGGTTGAGGGAGGGAGGGGGAGAGGGAGAGAGGAGGGCAGAGAGGGAGAGAGTGTCTCACGTAGCCCTGGATGGTCTGATGGTCTGATGGTCTGGCACTCTGCCTCCAGAGTGTCGTCGTCGTCGACCGTCGTCGTCGTCGTCGTCGTCTTCTCCTTCTCCTCCTTCTTCTTCTTCCTCTTCCTCCTCCTCCTCCTTCTTCTTCTTCCTCCTCCTCCTCCCTCCCCCTCCCCCTCCTCTATCTTGTTTTGGACCCTTTATTTTCAGGCAAAAATTTATGCTACAAACTGGGCATGAGCAGTAACCTACCCTTTCCAAATGAGTAGCCTCCCTAATAAATTCCTTATCCTTCTTTTGATGGAGAACATTCCCTTAGAATTATTCTCCTCGTCTGCTGCAGAAAATAAAACCTTTTCCGTTCTTTATCTCCAGATATATTTATTTGGACTTTGCACTCATCAAGACATAAACTCCTTGTGTTCAGTTACTTCTTCTCAATAGATTGTTAATTTCCGCATATTGTAGGCGGTTAAGAAGAAAGCTTGAATTTTCAGATTGGAGATGCTCAAATAGCAAGGCATAAACAGGAAAGACGGTAGTTTCCTTAAGTTCGTGTTGAAGGAGTCTTCGAAGTCTTTAACCATGATAGAAATGTGAGTAGAGAGGGCAGAAATGGGCAAAATTCATAGCCAATGAACACTGTTGGCTGGCTACATGGCAACATGGCATCTCACCTTCACGCCTTGCGGCTTACACATCTTCAGGCCAATCAGACTCAAGGTGCGAGTTCCACAGCCAATCAGCTGCAAGGAGAAGCCAGTTGCTTCCCTGGCTGGTCAGCACCAAACAGGCACCAATAAGAAAAGCGCAGGGCCAGCGCTGCAGCCAATCAGTGTCCGCCTCAGGATTAGAGGCTATGCACGCGCTAGCCTCGAGCTCCTGGGTTTGCGTTGATCCCCACTTTCTAACGGCCACTCTTGCTTGCGCTGTCCTCAAAGTGGTTGAGGTTGATGTGGAAGGAGACCAAACTGGTGAGTGCTACGGCTTTTCTTCCTTTTTTTCTTTGATATTGGGCCTAGACCAGAGAATGCTAGGGCAGAGGAAGGGGTGCCCTCGAGGGACATCGTCGAGGATCAGAAGAGAGTGTTAATGACTTTAAGTCGTGTGTTTCTTGGTCGTTTTGGGGCCCAGGTTGGACAGGAGAGACTGTATGCTCTCTGATTTTGTTATGGTCTCGGAGGGCAGCTTATGCTGAGGTGGAAAAGCTACCAGCACTGTCTGGCTCAGGCAACTGGAGGGAGAGGCTTGTGGTTCACTGGTGTGCACGTGTTGACGAGTTTTCTGGGGTCTTTGGACCCAGCTTGGACTGGAGTGAATGTTCATGAGGTTGAAAACGCACTATCAATGTCCGTTTTTCCTGGCCACATAGATGGTTGGTTTCCCGACTTGACATTGAAGTGCTACAGCACTGGATCCAGAGTGGACAATGTGACCAGTGGTTCTCTGGAAGTTCTGGGAGAAAGCCTCGAAATCCCAGCCAAACCTATATAGCCCAATAGGAACTGATACTTCCCTGATTGGATCATTGGCTTTTCAAAATTTGGGGGTGCCCAAACCTTCCCATGCTCCTAAGTATAGAGCAGGCACACCAGTTGTGCTGTCCTGTGGAGAGAGCTGTGTGAGATCCTCTGTGCTTTGGGGAAACGTCTTCACTGTGATCTTTTAAATTGTTAATTTTGGTTGCGACAGGGACTTGCTGAGTACTTCTAGTCTGTTCCTGGTCTGGTGATCTTCCTGCCTCAGCTTCTGGTGATGAAATTAGAGCCTGCGTTCCATTCCAGGGTCACTGGGTCTTTTGTTGTTGTTGTTTTAACTTGTGGGGCAGTGTGTGGATACCTAATTTCACTTGACTGTTTAGTAGTGTTAAGGTCTTCAGAATACTTCAGGGTACATACAGAATGTAGATATGAAAGACAGTCCCATGATTGGGCTTCCACGGTCTGTTTGCTCTTGAAAATCACTAGGAAATGTGTGTGAGTGTATGAGTGTGTGTGTGTGTGTGTGTGTGAGTGTGTGATGTGTGTGTGTATTTAGTGGGAAAAGGGCTAAAGGGATTGCAAAGATGACTAGAATAGGCACTGGCTTCACAGCATTCTGTGGGATTCATTTTATTTATTCATAGGTGAAATGATATGGGTGTCTGAAATGTTCAATGTAAAAGGGCTCCTATGTCTGGATGGTGAGGTCCTGAGAGGCTAAGAACCATTGGAATAGAGCAGACCTTATTCCATTCTATGTACGGATTCTGGGCGAGACCACAAATTATCCATTTAACCCGTGCTTGCTGTAGGTCTCATACACTGACCTGCACATCCATCCCCAGCGAATACAGGACCTCAAGTGTGTGTATCTGTTTACAGATAGTCCACTCTCATGGGTGGACAGTTGAGGTCTATCTGGACTTAATGTGTGGGCTCAGCATCATTTGGTCCAGTAAACTCTGGACTCTGGATTCCCAGAATATAGTCTGTGTGTGTCTATGTATGTTTGTGAATGAGTGTGTGTATGTAGTGGGGTTCTCTCAGCACCCAAGTGGGTACTTCCTTGATGCTCTGGGACTCTTCAGCCCACAAGGAGGAACATAGGTCCAAGGAGGCCAAGGTGGGGTTTAGGTAAATAGTGATATTTAATACTCATCTTGAAGCAGCCCCCATAAAGTGGCTAAGGATTTGGGGAGAGTTCAGCCCCATAATAAGACCTCAGAAGGGAGCGTGAAGATGTCGGTACCTAAGCTTTCTGACAGCTAGCCCAGTTCCTTTGTCAGCTACTCCACAAAAAGTGAGCTCTCCCGGTTCAGCTCCCTCAGGTACTGAGTATATGTTGTTCTTGGGTTAAACCGAGTGCTGGTATTTTTTTTTCTTTTATTATTTATTCCCATGCGCTGGGTTAAGGGAAGAAAGGAATTCACCAGATGCATCTGTCTGCTCTGGTATGCGTGGGATGTACTTGACTCCAGTGTACAGCTCAGAAGTTCCTCTCAGATTTGGAGAATTGGTCTTAACACATGTAAATACTGTGGCCAGTGGGCCTTCATTTGGGGGAAAATGTGCTCTTGGGAAGCTATTTTGTTCTAACTTTTTTTCCTAAATTGAATTTTGTTCAGCTTGGCTTGGAGAGTGGACTCAGTATTTAAAACACTTGGGAAAAGGGAGGGGTAGTGGTTCACACGTGCAGTCAGAACTCTTGGGATGGGAGGACTGACAGGAGACCAGCCTGGGCAGTCTGATAGACAGTGAGATCCTACCTCAAAACCAAAAAGGGTGAGGGAAGATGAGAGAGCATTTTTCATAAAGCAGCCACCCTTGGTATGCTGTGATAGTGTGAGCTTAACTAATATTTACACAGAGTCAGTCCCCATTACATTAAGCTGTATTCTGCATTTCAGTCTAAGCTTTGATTTACACCTGGGCTGTGTGCACTGAGCACCGAGCACATCGTCCCTTTATTGTTTCAGTGGTCAATCCTACTGGCAAGAATAAAATGTCAGACCTCAAGTTTAACTCGGTAATACAGGAATTAAAGAGAACAGAGAAAGCTGGGGATGATGGCTCATTCCTAGAACCCCCAGCATTTGGAATGCTTCGGCAGGAGGGGTTGCATGAGTTTGAGGTCAGCCTGGGCTATAGACCTTATCTCAAAGAACAATGACAAACTAACAAAACAGTAAGGTGATCACCCTCCCTTTCCCACACATTTCTCTCCCACTCCTATGTACAAATCTATGCACTTTAGCTTCTGTCTGGACACAGGGTGTGTCCTAGTCCCTGAGTTCTAGACTCCACGCTGGGAGATGATACCGTCTGCAAGCCTGGGAAGCAGGAAAGGGGGGCATTTTTGTTGTTTCAGACAGGGTCTCATTATGTTGTTCAGGTTGTCTTCAAACTCACAATCCTCCTGCCTTAGCCTCCTGAGTGCTAGTGCCACTTTTCTCAGAGAGGGAGACACAGTATAAACCGAGGCCAGATGCAGCAGGTTAGTCTGTTTGGGAAAGGATTGAACTTGAAATCACCCTTCATAAGGAGTTTATTAGGATACTGAACTTGCTACCCTGAGGGTGTGATTGGGTCTTGCAGTGGGAGAGCATCACAGGAGATGTAGCGTCATAGTACCGGCAGAATGAAGGGTGTTTAATGAAGGGAAAGCCTTCCTTCAAATCCTAGAGAGGTCCCTCTTTAGGAGAGAGGCTCCATGTACCACATAATGGGGGTCCTGAGGAAAAGGCTTCTGATCCTAGAGGATTTTCACACTTGTCTAGGTTTTTAAATAAGGTACCAGGAAGTTCTATACCATGTGGTTTAGTCTAGCGTGGTCTAGGACTCCTGGCAGCACATGGAGCCAGGTACTAGATGGAACCATGACCTAATCTTGCGGTTGTAAAGGGAGAGGGTCTGCAAGGCCATAGCACAGCAGGGCTTCTTAACTCCATCCCAGAGAGGCAGTGGCAGAGCAGCAGAGGGATGTGGCTAAATGTCGGAGAGATAAAGGCAACTACAGGGCCTGGGATCTGACAATAAGTAGAGTCCCTGTTCTTGCAAGTTGGATCTGTTTCTCTTGTCATTGCTTAATGCCAAGTGTCTGCGATTGCTCTTCCACGGCTATAGGAAGAGGCTAGGGAAATCTTTGCCAGCATAAGGGCTCAGGTGCAAAGAGCCCTGAAAAATACCTCGAAGGGCCCTCTCTCTAAGGGATAGCCTTACTATGGGAAGACACCAAGTGGGCGGCAAAATGGGGTTTCCTAGTCTTTGGGGCCTTTTGTTTACTCAGTGGGGAACCCCCTGGCTCTTTTCTCACTTAGTGCCCTGAAAACCTCCTGTCAGTCCTCACAGACTACCTTTGAGTGGCCCCAGTTCTTGGTCATCCGTGGGTAAAGCATACTAAGGGGGCAGCTGAGTCACTGGCAGCAGAAGGGAGGGGCTTCCTCCATTGGGTGATGCAGCTGCTGTCAGCCCCCTGTGCCTTCCCTTCTACAACTGTGGCTTTGCCCCACTTCTTGTTTTTTGTGCTGGAGGAAGGTTTGTATTTGTTTGCATGTCTATTAGACATGGAATAGTAGTGTTTAGTGTGTCTTTTACATAGCAGTATCTAGTATGATCCTGAGTGTGTGATGTTAGGAACTAGAAAGCCCAGAAGTGGAAAATATTTGACGTTCAGAGGGGCAGATGAACCCAGGGTGCCATTTGCATTTTCCCTTTCGCTCTGACTCCTCTTCCCCTGTCTCCACCCTACTAACCCTTCACCAGCCTCACCCACAGACACACCCTATCTGATCTAGGAGGGTGACACCTGCCTGCACCCAAGTTAGCACAGGAGAGAAGGCATCCTAGTCTGCAGGGAGAGAGTAATAGAAGGCTGGGCTGAGCACCTTGGAATCCTGGAGCCAAGAAAGAAAAGCAGATCTGACTGTCAGTTACTGGCTCTAGGAGAGGCCAGAAGCTAGGGAGAAAACTCTGAGCTGATTCTGGTCCCATAGCAGCCTAGCCAAGGTCTGGCTTGTTTCTCCTCTCATTATTTACGCTGTCTGTATGACACATTAGACATCTGCCACAAATGGATCAGACTGATAGAATGGTTTAAAAAAAAAAAAAAGGAAAGGAAGAAACAAACGACTCTGAAAGGCTTTTTATCCCTTCCTCAGATTAAAGAGTACCAAAGTTGGGTGTGGTGGCACTGGCTGAGACAGGATGATAGAGATGTCAAGACCAGTTTGAGCTACAAAGGAAGAAGGCATGAGAGAGAGAGAGAAACAGAAACACACACACACACACACACACACACACACACACACACACACACACACACACAGAGACGCTAAAGGTGTCAGAAGAGGTGGAAATCTCCAGGGACCTTGACCCCTTGAGCAGAAAATGAAAGAAAACCCTGGTTTTGATTTCAGAGAAATGTCATTTGTCATCAGCCCAGGAAAAGGAGATTTTTCTCTTCGAAGACCACCACAGGCTTCCTGGGGTTGCCCCCTCACAGTCTGCTGGGAGGATCTGAGTCACCCACAACTAGTCTTTGCTGTGGTCCAGAGGACAAGGGTCAGTCTCATAGAGTAAGTGAGGCTTGATGTACTAAGCCAGGGGGAAGGGGAGAGGCCTGGCCTTTCATCTCCCTTCTGCTTCAAATTCTGTGTTTCTGTCCTTATACTTCTGAGGTATCAGAAATGGTCTCCAGCTACTCCAGGCTATAGCCACCTCTAAGACGCAGAACTAATAGTAGCTAAATGCTGTGTTGTGCTCACACACCACTTCCTCATGCATGGTGCTTCATCTTCACCCCCACCTCTGAAGGAGACCATGATACTCGATGCATGAGGTGACTAAGAGATGGACGATTTGCCCAAGGTGACTCAACAAGGAAATGGCAGAGATGAGGCTTAGACTCTGACTATCCCAAAGTCCCTGTCACCACAGGTCCACATCTTTGACTCTAAGGAACTCACAGGTGAATTAGGCTGAGGAGGCAAGGCATCCTGGGTTGTTAAAAGTAGATCTGTAGTCTCTCTCATAGGTCTTGAGCAGAGACAGAGTAAAGCCACACCCCTCTGGGGGACCGTGGCAACTGATACTTGGGATGACTGAGGACAGGGGTGGGGCTAGCTGGGGGTAGGTGGGCAGGAGCCCCAAGAGCAGTAGAGAGCATGTGGTGCTCCGAGGCAGCTACAGAGGTGAGTTACTGTCTCTCCCCATATGAGGTTTTCCTCCATTCTAACCTTCTTTCTGTCCACTCCCTGCTAACCTGCATCCCTCACCCCACGGTGTCCAAGTAGTTCCTCTCTCCCCCTTCCCCCACCATGATGCTTACTCATGAAGGGTCTGCACAGGGCTAGGCCTGCTAGATGCTAAGATTCTCAGGCTATCTCTTTCTGTCTCGGGCTCCAGTATTCTGGGTGGCCTCTGCCATGATGGTTTTGATGTGTGATTAAAGTCTTGATTTGTTGGGCATGTTCTGGGTCTTTGTTTTTTGGCTTATGAAAACCAGAACTCAAACCTTCTTTATGCTCATTGTGAGAGGAAATAGCTGAGAGGAAACAGCTTCCCCTTGTCCAGTCTCCCTTTCCTTTCTTTCACTTCCTCGGGCCTCAAAGCCTTCTCTAAAACTCTTCTCTAAAGCCCCCTCCTTAACTCACTGGATGGCAAACTCTGCTCTTGTCTAATTCCTTCCTTCTCTGAGGATGTGTTCTAGAAGCTTCGGTCTTGCAGAGACAATTGCATGACGCCCTAGAGTCTGCTCTCGTGCCATGTGACCTGTCTTGATGCCTTCTCTGGTTTTCTGGGCTCATGTTGGGGGAGGACCCAAAGGCTTTCTGAGCTCTCTCATGAGGTCACATCTTACTCCATTCATAAATGCCAGGTTTTATGCACAGAGAGGAAAAGGCCAGGCTGCTCAGAGGCTCTCCCTGTAAAAGAGCCTGAGGAAGCCAAAACCTTCCTTAAGCTGGGAGTTTGCTAACTATACCAGCCCTAAATCACTACTTGATTCCTCTGCTAACTGCCTGGCTGCTGCTCTTCAGGCTCCAAAGCTGACCCCTGGCCCAGTGTGCATTCGCTAGTGTGGCATCCCCACAGCCGGCCTTTGGCTTAGTTAATTGGATTCATTCAGGACAGGCGGCACCAATCTGAGCTCAGACACTCACTGTCTCTCCCTTCCCCTCCACAGGCCTGAGAGTATGCGGTTTCTCCCTTCCCTTTCTGCCATGGATCTCTCATTGTGGCTTTCCTCTCAGAGCCTGTGAAACTGGTAGTTTAGCCAGGAACAATGCCCCAGACCCCCACAAGACTAATCAGCCCCTATGGCTCTGATAGGTTGGTACAGTTGGCTGCTAGGCTCAGGCCAGCACTGTGCGATACCTTGATCACTGTAGGGGGCCAGGAGTTCCTGGCCCACAGCCTAGTGCTGGCGGGTGCAAGCCCAAGGCTGGGTTGCAGGGGCCGGTGGGCTCTGGTTGAAGGCATAAGCCCTTCCACCTTTGCTCAGCTTCTGACCTTTGTGTATGGCGAGAGTGTAGAGCTACAGCCTGGGGAGCTGGGGAACCTGGAAGAGGCAGCCCGAGCCTTGGGGGTACAGGCCTTGGAAGAGGCGTGCAAGAGAGCTCAAGCGGGCAAGAACCACGAAGATGGGCTGGATCCAGGATGGAAGGGGCACCAGCAGTCAGAGTTCATGAGGAGCTCTGAGAGAGGCCTGGGGGCTCCTGCAGAGAGACAGACGCCGGAGAAGGAGTCTAGTAGTGAGAGAGAACAGGAGACACCAGAGGAGCACAGAGCACCTGGAGAGAGCCCTGAGATGGCAGGAGGACGAGCTAGGATGAGGGGCTCAGAGGAGGCACTCAGTCCAGCCTCCATGGGCTACAGCGGAGCAGAAACGAAGCAAGCAGAGGTCATGCGAGGTAGAGCGAGTCACAGGGGCTCTGAGGAGAGTCTTCGTGGGTGCTCTAGTCCCCTTTCCCCACCAGGTTCCCTCCTAACTAGCCTCATTCCCAGGCCCTGGTGGGCTGAAGCCCCTTGGTTGGGGGAGGGCCAACCTGCCCTATGGAGCATCTTGTTGTGGCCGTCCAGATATGGCGCTCCTTTCTCCCATAGTACCCCCATCACTGCGGCCTGGCAGGTCTGGCCTCAAGATCAGAGGTGAGTGAAGGGCATCTAGGAGGACATCTAGGCAGGGAGGGAGTGGCTCCGGAAGGCAGCAGTGATGGGTGGAAGGGCACCACAGCTCTTAGGTTCATTGTACATTTCCTGAGTTGGAGACAACAGAATATTCTCTTGTCACAAGAGAGGCTACAGTTGGTTAGGTTCTTAGGCTTTGCCAAGGCTGTAATTCTTCTCCACTCAGGATCCCACTGACCTTGAACCACTGCAAAGGTCTCTGGAGTGAGAATCAGCTGGCTTCCTCTAGCCCCACTCCAGGTAAGCCCCTCACTATCCTACACAGGGCTTCTGCCCAGCGACTGGGCTCCAGGAGTCCAGCCTTAGCAGGGCCCCAACTTCTCTGTTTCCAGGATCTTTTCCTCAGGGCACTGAAAAACTTAGCCCTTGGGAGGCAGAAGAGTCTGGGCAAGGGTACACAGGTAAGTAGAGTGAGAACTGCAGCCTCCCTCACCAAAGCTCTTAATTCCTTGTATTGATTCAGACACACGGATTGTGGGTTGTGCCATTCCTCTGTCTACACAGGCACTCTGGCAACCTGTGTGAGTCAAGAACGCACGTTGAACTGCCCATCTCACCAGCACCCTCCTTTACCCTCTCCTGCTCGCTCTCGGCCCTATTCTTGCTCTGTCTGTGGAAAGAGGTTTTCACTCAAGCATCAGATGGAGACACATTACCGAGTCCACACAGGTATGGGCATCCTGCCCAGTGTGAATTTGTCTTTTTTGTTTCCATCGCTGGTCTGCCAGCTCCTCCCTTGCCCTATATTGCTCGACGCACCCCTAGCTTGGGCAACCCTCGCCCATTTCTTCCTTCTCTGGCTTTCTCTTCCACCTGTAGGAGAGAAGCCCTTCTCCTGTAGCCTCTGTCCTCAGCGCTCCCGGGATTTCTCTGCCATGACCAAGCACCTGAGGACACATGGGGCTGCTCCCTATCGCTGCCCTCTGTGCAGGGCTGGCTGTCCTAGCCTGGCCTCTATGCAGGCGCACATGCGTGGCCACTCGCCCAGCCGGCTGCCGCCCGGATGGACCATACGCTCCACCTTCCTCTACTCTTCCTCGAGGCCGACACGGGCCTCCATCTCTCCTGGTAGTCCTACATCCTCTGCTGCCACCTGACCGGGTGTTGGTAGCTTCTCTGGCTTGACAAGAGTCCAACCAAATAATGAAAGGCAGGAGGGCTCAGCCGGCCCTGTCGCTAGGGCGACACAGGGCGACCTGGCAAATTTAACCGCAGAAGAGCTGCGGGACAGGAGCTACGAACCCTTTCCGGATGAACGAGTTGCAGAAGCCTCGGCCAGCTGGAGAGTCCGAGTTGAGGACAATTAACCTGGTGAAGATTAACTGGAGACTGTCAATGTTATCACTATAATAAAGTTTTCGTGCTCTCCAGTCAGGATGAGTCCAGACTTTCCGTCTGCGCTTAGGGGGTTCCCACCCTTGCCCTGTAGCGGCCCCTGCTGGCCATTCACTATTCATTAAATCGAGGGTCATGCTTTTCATTTCCGGGGGCTACGGTTGTAATTCCCGAGGGCAGCGCGCCGCAAAGGCGCTCCAGACCCTGCGGGAGGGGAAAGGTGGCTTTGAGGCGCCCCCAAGACTCTGATTCCTTCCTCAGCAATCCACCGCGCGCGTAGTCTAGGGCTGGAGAGGAGCGCAGACTCAGGTCCCGATTTCGACCTGAGTCTGCTCTCCTCCGAGGAAGGGACTGGAGACCAACCTCTCCAGCATCTCCCCTCCGCGCCGGATAATGCGGCTACCGGGTTGCGCCTGGAAGTGAGACTAACCCAGCGCCACCGCCCTTCCCTCAGCCCACGCCTAGCGCAGTAGCTAACTTCGTTTGCTGTGTGTCCGTCGGGTTCCCAGGGTCCGAAGGCAACGGTACTCTGGGAATGGTAGTCCATACAGGTAGTTCCGACTAGAACAATGGGAGGAGTCTGAGCCGGGAACCACACCTCCTGTAGACCAGGAACTGGCTCTCCTGGTCTCTGTCGTCAACCCGGTATTCCCAGTTCTCGCGCCTCAGCTGTCGGCGGAAGGAGCAAGGCGACTGGACTACATTTCCCAGAAGACCTTGCGCCTCCCGCTCAGGCCGCGACGCGGGGTCCGCTCTTCAGGTGCGCCTTGAGGGTGACGGCCGACTGGCCCAGGACTCCTGCTCCCGTGGTGCCCCGCGCGTGGCCAGCCCAGCCCCCGGCTCCTGCCCGCCCCACAGCGGCGCTGGTTGTTGTCGTGAGCCGCAGCCGCCCCGCTTTGCCCCTCCTCTTCTCCCCTCCCCCCGGCCCTGCGCACGGGCCGCCCCTCCCCCCGCCTCCCCGGCCCCTCTCACGGTGCCAAGATGGCGGCGGCGGCGGGCGGCGGCAGTTGCCCAGGCCTGGCTCCTGCACGGGGCCGCTTCCGGGCCGGCCGCGGGGTTCCGGCAGGGGGCGGGGCCGCGGCGGCCGAGGCAGCGGAGCCGAAAGAGTGCGGGTAGCCCTGCGGCGCGGCGGCGGCGCGGCAGGGGCCGGGAGGAGCCGAGCCCGGGGAGGACACGGCCCTGCTCCGTTTGCTGGGTCTCCGCCGGGGCCTGCGCCGGCTCCGCCGCCTGTGGGCTGGTGCGCGCGTTCAGCGAGGCCGGGGCCGCGGCCGGGGCCGGGGCTGGGGCCCGAACCGAGGCTGCATGCCGGAGGAAGAGAGCAGTGACGGGGAATCGGAGGAGGAGGTGAGGCGGTCGGAGGTGTCTCCAGCGCCGGGTGGGGCGGAGGCCAGGGGCTTGCAGGGCTCCGGATAGCTCCGAAGGGTGTTGTGGACAAGTGGGATTCTCAGGGCTCCTGGAAATAAGCATTGCAGGAAGCAGGCTGCGTGGAGCTTTCGGGTGGCTAGGGCCTTTGAAAGTGGTCAGAGAAACCCTGACTGCAGCTAGACGCCTGGGCACCAGGCAAGCCCTATTGGTGTCCTGAGCTGATCTTTCGCGGTAGCAATGGCAGAGCAGGACAGGAGTGGGTGAAGAGGCCATAGGGATTGCATGCCGAACCAGTGGTGGTTGACAGCAGCAGCGTGGCCTTAATTGACCAAGGCTAGAGCCTCCTGGGCTCTTACTTGTAGGCTACCTCCTTGGCCCTTAAAATCCGCGACATCTCCCTGGTTTCACCAGTGCCCCAGTTGCTCTTTGGTTCTAAGATAGAGTGGTGGAGGCTTCTTGGGCACGGATTGAAGAGGGATAGAATGAATGCTGAGTGTTGAGTCTGGAGTGAGTGCAATCTTGTTTTTTTTCCCCTCAGCCTTTTAGAAAAGGCAGGAGGATGTGGATTATATTGCTTAGGAGAGCTAGCTGTCCTCTGAGGGCTCAGAGTGGATTCTAATATGATAAACCATCTGCTCCACCTCTCATCTCCCCCAAACACTCCCCATTTAGGAATGTCCTGCGAGGGTGTAAATGGAGGACCTACTTTGTTTTAGCCCTCATTGAATGCCTATTGCTTAACTTGAGGAGACCCTCTAGTGTTTTCTTCTGGGCTAGTGAATTACTGATGGCTGTGCTGGTATGGTCTGGTTCAAGAATGCCTTGTACTTCGTTCCTTCTGACCTTGCCTCAGTCTTTTAAGTTCTTTGGTAAATAAGGAGGATTATGTTAAGGTGGAAGCTAACTATCATATCCGCAACACCTGAGACCCAGGTAGAACCAGGTCTCTGGCACTGACTGCTGTTTCTCCCCTTCACCCTTGGTCCCCTAAATTAGGAGTTTCAGGGTTTTCATTCAGATGAAGATGTGGCCCCCAGTTCCCTGCGCTCTGCGCTTCGGTCCCAGCGAGGTGAGTGATGGGGAAACTCTACCTCTCTAGTGTAATGGGAAGGTTCTTGCCCTTTGTGTTCGCTGGTCTCCAGCAGTTATCGAATGTGTCCTGTGTTCAGTCCAAGGCAGCCTGGGCTGTGGGGAAAACAGACAAGGAAGACTTAGTATCCTGCCCTTCTGGGTGCTTTCCTTAAGACTACAGGGCCAGCTTGACCCATCTCCCCACGACTGTTCTCCTTTTAGGTCGAGCCCCACGGGGTCGGGGCCGCAAGCATAAGACGACCCCCCTTCCTCCTCGACTAGCAGATGTGGCTCCTGCCCCTCCAAAGGCCCCTACTCGGAAAAAGGGTGAGGAGGGCACAGAACGGATGGTGCAGGCACTGACTGAACTTCTCCGGCGGGCCCGAGCACCCCAACCCCCCCGGAGCCGGGCACGGGCACGTGAACCCTCTACTCCCCGTCGGTCTCGGGGAAGGCCCCCAGGACGGCCAGCCGGCCCCTGCCGGAAAAAGCAGCAAGCAGTGGTGGTGGCAGAAGCGGCTGTGACAATCCCTAAACCCGAGCCTCCACCTCCTGTGGTTCCAGTACAACACAAAGCTGGCAGTTGGAAGTGCAAGGAGGGACCTGGCCCAGGACCTGGAACCCCCAAACGTGGAGGGCAGCCTGGGAGAGGCGGCCGTGGAGGCAGGGGCAGAGGCCGAGGTGGACTTCCCCTTATGATCAAGTTTGTTTCCAAGGCCAAGAAAGTGAAGATGGGACAGTTGTCCCAGGGACTAGAATCAGGTCAGGGTCGTGGTCAGCGTGGGGAAAGCTGGCAGGATGCCCCCCAAAGAAGAGACGGAGATGAACAGGAAAGGGGACCATGCAGAAAGAAGCAGGAGCAAAAACTGGAGGAGGAGGGAGAAGAGAAGGGAGAAAAAGAAGATGACAGTGAGGATAACAGCAAGCAACAGGAAGAGGAGGAGACTGAGAGAGCTGTGGCTGAGGAAGAAGTGATGCTAGCCAAGGAGAAGGAAGAGGCAAAGCTTCCATCACCACCCTTGACTCCTCCGGTCCCTTCACCACCTCCTCCTCTACCACCCCCTTCAACATCTCCACCTCCAGCATCCCCTCTACCACCCCCAGTTTCTCCTCCTCCCCCACTTTCCCCTCCCCCATATCCAGCCCCAGAGAAGCAGGAAGAGTCTCCTCCTCTTGTCCCAGCTACGTGCTCTAGGAAGAGGGGCAGGCCTCCCCTGACTCCTAGCCAGCGGGCAGAGCGGGAAGCTGCTCGATCAGGACCAGAGGGCACCCTTTCTCCCACTGCAAACCCCAGCTCCACCACAGGAAGCCCTGTGGAAGACAGTCCTACTGTGGTTCCCAAAAGTACCACCTTCTTAAAGAATATACGGCAGTTTATTATGCCTGTGGTGAGTGCTCGCTCCTCCCGTGTTATCAAGACGCCCCGGCGATTTATGGACGAAGACCCTCCCAAACCTCCGAAGGTGGAGGCTTCTATTGTTCGACCTCCTGTTGCAACCTCCCCACTTGCTCCCCAGGAACCAGTACCAGTCTCCTCTCCACCTCGTGTCCCAACTCCCCCATCTACCCCAGTCCCGCTCCCTGAGAAGAGACGGTCTATCCTAAGGGAACCCACGTTTCGCTGGACCTCACTAACTCGGGAGCTGCCGCCGCCTCCACCTGCTCCTCCACCTGCCCCGTCTCCACCACCTGCCCCTGCCACTCCCTCCCGGAGGCCCCTGCTCCTTCGGGCCCCTCAGTTCACCCCGAGTGAAGCCCACCTGAAGATCTATGAATCGGTGCTTACCCCTCCTCCTCTTGGGGCTCTTGAAGCCCCTGAGCCAGAGCTGCCTCCTGCTGATGACTCTCCAGCTGAGCCTGAGCCTAGGGCAGTGGGGCGGACCAACCACCTCAGCTTGCCTCGGTTTGTCCCTGTGGTCACCACTCCTGTTAAAGTCGAGATGCCCCCCCATGGAGCTCCGGCTCTAAGCGAAGGGCAGCAGCTTCAGCTCCAGCAGCCCCCGCAGGCCTTGCAGACCCAGCTCCTACCCCAGGCACTACCACCACAGCAACCACAAATGCAGCCACCTCCATCACCACAACACACGCCACCACTGGAAAAGACCCGTGTTGCAAGTCTGGGTCCCCTGCCACTATCTGGGGTGGAGGAAAAAATGTTTAGCCTTCTTAAGAGAGCTAAGGTGCAGTTATTCAAGATCGATCAACAGCAGCAGCAGAAAGTGGCAGCTTCAATGCCGGTGAGTGTGGTGCTCTGAGCAGGTCCCTGTCCTCAGCCTGTACAGCTGCCTCCCTAGATAGTGTTTAGCAGGAACACGCAGGGCCAGTCTCCCTTTTACCTCCTTCTGTTACTGCCCTGATCCCATCCCTTCCCTCTCCTGTTCCCCTGCTCCCATGGTCCTCACTTCGTAGCCCCTGACCCTGTTAATTTCCTCATCAGCCAAGCCCTGCAGTACAAACCGAGGAGGCTGTGGGGACTGTCAAACAGACCCCAGACAGAGGCTGTGTCAGGTCTGAAGATGAGTCCACGGACGCTAAGAGAGATGGAGCCTCGGTATGCAGTGAGAGGAGGGTCTTCTGAAGAAGGCTGGCCACAGGACCATATGGAGCCATTTCCCACACCTCTTCCTGGTTTTTCCTCTCCCAGGGCCCTGAGTCACCTGTACAAGGCCCCCGAATCAAACATGTCTGCCGTCATGCTGCTGTGGCCTTGGGTCAGGCTCGGGCCATGGTGCCTGAAGACGTACCCCGCCTCAGTGCCCTCCCTCTCCGGGATCGGCAGGACCTCGCCACCGAGGGTAGGGGATTTATGTAGTGGGAGGCTTAAGGACAAGTAAGGTTTGTGCATGAGCAAGAGCACCAGGGAGCTGAGCAGAGGGATTGGATGGGGTTTAGGGGAAGATGGGTTGTAGTGCTGCTGGGTCTTGACAGACCTGGTCAGGTCCAGAACACTAGAGTCAGTCAGTGTGGAAAAGCAGAGGGAAAGTAAGGAAGTGAGGTAGGATACCTAGTGGCTTTGTGGCTCTATCTCCCCTCCATCTGCTGCAATAGATACGTCATCAGCATCAGAGACTGAGAGTGTCCCTTCCCGATCCCAGCGGGAAAAGGTGGAATCTGCAGGGCCTGGGGGAGACTCGGAGCCTACAGGGTCTGCAGGGGCCTTGGCCCACACACCACGGCGATCACTGCCATCCCACCATGGCAAGAAGATGAGAATGGCTCGTTGTGGGCACTGTCGGGGTTGCTTGCGTGTTCAGGACTGTGGCTCTTGTGTCAACTGCTTGGATAAACCTAAATTTGGGGGTCCCAACACTAAGAAGCAGTGCTGT
This sequence comes from Rattus rattus, assembly GCF_011064425.1. Taxonomy (NCBI): domain Eukaryota; kingdom Metazoa; phylum Chordata; class Mammalia; order Rodentia; family Muridae; genus Rattus; species Rattus rattus. The sequence continues at coordinate 165,427,027 of NC_046155.1, forward strand.
GTGTAAGTAGCTGGAGTGTAGCCTCTGGTCCCGCCTGGGGTTGTCAATCACCTGAGCCTCTTGTCCCAGCCCCTCTTCTGCCCAGCCAGAGCAGTGGGATTGGCATCCTTGTGGAGAGCTTCCTCTCTTCCCCCAGACCACCAGTCCCCTACCCTGGTGACGTGCTGCTCCCCTCCCCAGATACCGGAAGTGTGACAAGATAGAGGCTCGGAAGATGGAGCGGCTGGCAAAAAAAGGTAATAAGGTTTGAAGACTGTTGCTTCGCAAACCTTATGTAGATAGTGGGGTGGCCATGTTTGCTTTCTACTCATGCCATTGCATTTGACACGTGTCCTTTTTTTTTTTTTTTTTTTTTTTTTTTAAATCAACGCTTAAACCTGTCCTGCATTCTTTCTTTTGTGCTGCACTTTCTGGTTTTCCTTTGTCCTGGTGCCCATGTCCCTGGCTGAGTTCAAATCCTACCAAGTCCCCTGTTCCCACAGGCCGGACGATAGTGAAGACGCTGTTGCCCTGGGATTCCGATGAATCTCCTGAGGCCTCCCCTGGTCCTCCAGGCCCACGCCGGGGGGCGGGAGCTGGGGGGCCCCGGGAGGAGGTGGGGGCCACTCCCGGGCCCGAGGAGCAGGACTCCCTCCTACTGCAGCGCAAGTCAGCCCGACGCTGCGTCAAACAGAGGCCCTCCTATGATGTCTTCGAGGACTCAGATGACTCAGAGCCCGGGGGTCCCCCTGCTCCAAGACGTCGCACCCCCAGAGAACATGGTATGTTCTTAGTTCCTTTTATGATTCTTCCTTTTGGCCATTCTTGGGGTGGAATCCAGGGTCCGCTGTGTCTTAAGCTTAGAAGGGACAGGACTCCCCAGTCTGTCCAGGAGGGTTAGTTGGGAACAGAAGAGGAGGTCATTCTTGGGGGACACACAGCCGGTGTGTTCAGGACTCATTGAAGGTTTTCCTTCTGAGCCTTGGTTGGAGGAAGTCTTGGGAACAAACGTGTAGGTGCAGATGGGTAGAGGACCTGGCATAGGAAGGGTCAGCTGTCCTGTGTCCTGCCTAGAGCTGCCAATGCTAGAACCTGAGGAGCAGAGCCGGCCCCGCAAACCCACCCTGCAGCCTGTGTTGCAGCTCAAGGCCCGAAGGCGCCTGGACAAGGTCAGCACGGCCCGCTCCGAGAACCCCAAGCCCTGTGTGAGGCATGGCTCCTGCTCTCCAGGAGCTACCTGGCAAGTCAGGGTGATGGGCACACCTGAGTGTCGTGGTGTGTCCTCACCAGAGGACAGGTCCTGAGGGATGAGGCAGGCCTTGCCTTTCTGGAAAGCCAAGTGGGATCTGGGCAAAAGGCAGGGTCTGGCAGGTTGGGGGAGGCCAGTGAGGAGAGGCGTCTGCAGAGGGGTGGGGTTGGCATCTTGTGACAACCCCATGTCCTCCTTAGGATGCTTTAGCCCCTGGCCCCTTTGCCTCTTTTCCCAATGGCTGGACTGGAAAGCAGAAGTCTCCTGATGGTGTGCACCGGGTCCGAGTGGATTTTAAGGTACAGGGTTGAGGGTCACTCTTAGAGCTTGTAGTGGAAGAAACTTCTTGGTTGTGTTGAGAGGAACCAGAGCTTTCAACATGGATCTGACTTGTGTTCCTGGCTGCTTTCCAATCCTGTGTTCTCTCTTACCCTAGGAGGATTGCGACCTAGAGAACGTGTGGCTTATGGGTGGTCTCAGTGTGCTTACTTCCGTGCCAGGGGGGCCACCGATGGTGTGTCTGCTGTGTGCTAGCAAAGGCCTCCATGAGGTTGGTGCTTTGCCTTTTTTCTTTTTTAAAGCAAAAACAAAGTCCTGGCCTCCAAGTCTTCTCCGTTTGCCTTTCCTGACCTTGACCTCTCAGCCAGGGACCATCGCCTGGCTGTCCAGCCTCATAGTGTGTTTCATTTCCTTACTCCTTCTAGCTTGTCTTCTGCCAAGTCTGCTGTGACCCTTTCCACCCCTTCTGCCTGGAGGAGGCTGAACGGCCCTTGCCCCAGCATCGTGACACCTGGTGCTGCAGGCGCTGCAAGTTCTGCCATGTCTGTGGGCGCAAAGGCCGAGGGTCCAAGGTAGGCACGGCAGCCCTGGGCAGGTAGAGGCCTGGGGGTGGGGGATGTTCTGATGCAGTGTATTGTACACTTCTTTCTTCTCCACTGCCAGCACCTTCTGGAATGTGAGCGCTGTCGCCATGCTTACCACCCAGCCTGCCTGGGACCTAGCTACCCAACCCGGGCCACACGTAGACGGCGCCACTGGGTGAGAGATGAGCCCACGTCCCTTGTTCAAGCATTCTACTTGTTCCTCACCCTCAGACTCAACCTGACCAAAGCCCTCATAAAGATGTGAGGGTTGCCCATTGCCCCGAGACTGACTGGCAGCTTTCCCTTTGTACAGTGTACATAAGCAAACTGTAGATGTACAAGTGGTTTCTACGGAGCTCGTGGGCCCAGTATTCCCAGCCGCACACTCCTGCCCCTTTCTTCCTCCTCCCCCTTACCATCATTTTTTTTTTTTTTTTTTTTTTTTTTTTTTTCGAGCTGGGGACTGAACCCAGGGGCCTTGCGCTTCCTAGGCAAGCGCTCTACCACTGAGCTAAATCCCCAACCCCTTACCATCATTTCTTGTCCTTCCCTCTACATCTGTTTCCTTCTACTCATCCTCCCGTTCACCTGTCAACCTGCTTCAGCCTGATGTCTGGCTTTGTTCTAACTCTGCTTCCCCAGATCTGTTCAGCCTGTGTGCGCTGTAAGAGCTGTGGGGCAACTCCAGGCAAGAACTGGGACGTCGAGTGGTCTGGAGATTACAGCCTCTGCCCCAGGTGCACCGAGCTCTATGAGAAAGGTGGGACCTGGCAAGAGAACAGGGCGTGGGGGACTGTGGTGGAATGGGCCAGGCTCTGGACAAGGGACTCAACTCATGGCCTCCAGCACCAAAAAGAAGAGACTGGTAGTAGCTTTCTGCCTTTGAGCTGCTTCAGTGCTGTTGAACCAGAGTCCTGCAGTATACAGATAATGAGCACAGAGCAGAGCCACTTGGGAGTAGTACAGGTACAGGGCCTAGATCCCTCCTGGAAGAACCCGAGTTCCCACTGGGCAGGGTCAAGACTGTACTGTCTGTGTTTGTTCACCCGTACAGCGTCTTGTCTTTTGGAAGATGGAAGGGCTACAGAGAATACAGATTTGTCCACGAACCGCTTTTTGGTCTGAAGGGTGCAAGGGAGACAGCTGTCTGTAGTGGTCAGATGATGTGTGCGGCTCTGCCCACAACTCAGGCTCTGACCAGCCCTGGCTGCTCTGACTGTGACCTCTAACTTCTTCCCCCAGGGAACTACTGCCCAATCTGTACACGCTGCTATGAAGACAACGACTACGAGAGCAAGATGATGCAATGTGCACAGTGTGACCACTGGGTGCATGCCAAGTGCGAGGGACTCTCAGGTGAGTTACCTAAGAGTACAGGTTCAACGCATCGCGGGGACCCTGTCCCGGCCACAGGCCTGTAGGGTGACATGTGCACTAACTGTCCTTGTACCTTGGGGGGCTCCTGGGAACCGTTACATCTTTCCAATCCATTGTTTCCTTTGTCATTGGCTGTTCTAGATGAAGACTATGAGATCCTTTCTGGACTGCCAGACTCCGTGTTGTACACGTGTGGGCCATGTGCTGGGGCAACACAGCCCCGCTGGCGAGAGGCCCTGAGTGGGGCCCTACAGGGAGGCCTGCGTCAGGTGCTCCAGGGACTGTTGAGCTCAAAGGTGGCAGGCCCATTGCTGCTGTGCACCCAGGTCTGGAGGGACCCAGAGGCAGGGTGGGTGGAGTTGGGCTCAGCCCTAGCCCTTCTGACTTCCCCCATTTGCAGTGTGGGCAGGATGGGAAGCAGCTCCACCCAGGACCCTGCGATTTGCAAGCTGTGGGACGGCGCTTTGAGGAAGGTCACTATAAGTCTGTGGTGAGTGCGACATGGGAAGGAGCAGGTGGCTTCCATGAGCAGTTTGAGGTTGAAGTTTGGGGTAAGGGCTCAGACACTAAGAAACTCACCTACAGCACAGCTTCATGGAAGATGTAGTGGCCATCTTGATGAGGCATTCAGAAGAAGGAGAGACCCCAGAGCGCCGGGCTGGAAACCAGATGAAAGGACTCCTACTGAAGGTGAGTGCTGGGGTGATGCTTGGGGTGAGTTGGTGGGTGTGGGCAGAGGGGGTTAAAGAATGTGTCCTTCAGACCCTGCCCCATCTATTCTTGAGGGAAGGCAGCTCTTCTCATCCTGTCAACCCATTTCCCAGCTGCTAGAGTCTGCGTTCTGCTGGTTCGATGCCCATGACCCTAAGTACTGGCGACGGAGTACCCGGCTGCCGAAGTGAGCATGGCTGAGTAGCTGGAGGGGGACCAAGGAGTGAGGGCACTTGGGATTCCAGGGATGAGGCTGGCATAAGGGGTAAGGTTCATGTCAAGGCTGAAGAAGAGGGTGGCGGAGCCAGGGTGAGTCTTCCTTACTGCTTCTAGACTAGCAAAGATGCACAAGCGAAGTTAGTTCTATCTTTGTTTCTTCTTTTTGAAGGCATCTGGGGAGCTCATGTTGGGGTGGTTAGGCAGGCACTGATGGCCCAGGTAGTCAGAGTGGTGACAAAGATTGTAGGAGTCTCGATATATAAAAGGAGAAAGTGTCCTGGAAGGGGTGACATCTGGACTGATGTGGAATACTCCAGGAGCATGGAGAACAGCACATGTAACTGGCACAGAGAAGCTTGGCTTCTCAGAGAGAGAGAGGGAGAAAGGGAGGGAGGGAAGGAGGAATGAGGGAGGGAGGGAGGGAGGGAGAGTTGGAGAGACTGCCTGTATCATGGGTAGGCTCTAGTTGAATTGCCTTTGTGGAGCTCATCAGATGCTGACCCTGTCTTCACAGCGGGGTTCTCCCCAATGCCGTGTTGCCTCCATCCTTGGACCATGTCTATGCTCAGTGGAGACAACAGGAATCTGAGACCCCAGAATCTGGGCAACCTCCAGGGGATCCTTCAGCAGGTTGTGGGAAGCAAGGGCCGAACCCTGATTGGTGTGCCATGCTCTAGGTTCTGACTCTCTTAGATTTACTTTCCCATATCCTCTGCAGCTTTCCAGAGTAAGGACCCAGCTGCTTTCTCACACCTGGATGACCCTCGTCAGTGCGCACTCTGTCTCAAATACGGGGATGCTGACTCTAAGGTAAGGGCTCCTACGCAGAGCTCTAGGTTGGGGGCCTGGCCCTGGGGACTTCCCCATCATGCCACTCCTCTTCTGCCTGCAGGAGGCAGGGAGGCTCCTGTACATTGGGCAGAATGAGTGGACACATGTCAACTGTGCCATTTGGTCAGCTGAAGTGTTTGAGGAGAATGACGGCTCCCTCAAGAACGTCCATGCTGCTGTTGCACGTGGAAGGCAGATGGTAAGGGCATGGGCCCAGAAAGGTGGCATCCCTCAGGGTCACAGGTTAGCACTTCCTTCAGAGTGGAACTAACCTAATCCTTTATTAAATGGTGATCTCTGGACATGTCCTTCCATTCCACTGCTCGTCCCTGTTACTCTTATTGTGGTGCTGGGAATTGAAGTCAGGGCCTCACATATGCTAGGCAAAATGTTCCACCACTGAGCAATGTTATAATCTCAGCAGCACCCCTCTCCCCTTTTTTCTTTTCTTTTTTTCGGAGCTGGGGACCGAACCCAGGGCCTTGCACTTGCTAGGCAAGCGCTCTACCACTGAGCTAAATCCCCAACCCTCCCTTTTTTTTTTTTTTTTTTTTTTTTTTTTTTTTTTGAGACAATGACTCATGAGCCCTGGCTGGCCAGGTACTCCTATGTAGTCCAATCTAGTTTAAAATGTAGTCTTACTGCTTCTGCTTCCCAAGTGCTGGGGTTGTAGATGTGTGCCCCAAGTCTGGCTCCCTTGGTGCCCATTTGGTTGTCTCAAGACTAGCACTGATGGGGTTGGGGATTTAGCTCAGTGGTAGAGCGCTTGCCTAGGAAGCGCAAGGCCCTGGGTTCGGTCCCCAGCTCTGAAAAAAAAAAAAGAACCAAAAAAAAGAGACTAGCACTGATGACTGGTGGCACTTTCTCTAGTTAGATGTAGGCCTGTGTCCCAAGAGATAGAATTTACACACCTTGTGTACGGTACATTTGTAGACTCCTTCCATACAGCGTCATTTTTCTCTCTCTAGACAGTTTCCTTGACCCAGTTAAGTTAGCTTCAGAATCCGTCCTCAGCCAGGCGTGATAACACACCTTTAGTCCCAGTGCACTGGGAGGCAGAGGCGGAATGATCTCTTGTGTCTTGTGAGTTTGAGGCCAGCCTGGTCTACAGAGTGAGTTCCAGGACAGCCAGGGCTGGGTGTATAAAAACCCTATCTCAGAAGAGAAAGAATCCTTTTCACTGTGTGCTCTTTGGTGGGGTCCTGGAGAAGAGCCTCCTCTTGGCAGGAGCTGTCGTGGTGACTAAGTGTGAAGAAGGTGGCAGGCACTGATCAGTAAACGCTGACCGCTTTCTCCAGATCTTGCTTTATGTGTCTGAGGTAGTTTGGCTGTGTTCCTGGCCCTGGGCACAGGCAGGGAAGGATTCCTTCCTACCTAGCTGTGCAGGGTGCTAGGCCAGCCAGGGCCTGGGCAGTGTTACCAGTGATGCAGAGCTACCTAGTTCTCACCTCAGCAGTCCCTTCCTCCCACAGCGCTGTGAGCTCTGCCTCAAGCCTGGAGCCACAGTTGGCTGCTGCCTGTCCTCATGTCTCAGCAACTTCCACTTCATGTGTGCCCGGGCCAGCTACTGCATCTTCCAGGATGACAAGAAGGTTTTCTGTCAGAAACACACAGACCTCCTAGATGGCAAGGTGGGCCAGGATGCTGGGGACCCACAGCCCAAACTCCCTGTTATCTCAGGCTTTCCTCAACTGCTGAGTCCTACAGAGCTATGCTGTCATGCTTCCCAACCCTCTGCCAATCCAGAAACCCCCATTTGCTTCCTGCCTCCCAGGAGATCGTGACCCCTGATGGTTTTGATGTTCTTCGGCGAGTCTATGTGGACTTTGAGGGCATCAACTTCAAGCGAAAGTTCTTGACTGGACTTGAACCAGATGTCATCAATGTACTCATTGGTAAGCCTTTTACTCTCTTAGGTACTGCTTCTGACCTCACCTGGCCCTACCTTACTTGACCTCTCCTTTGTGCCATAGGCTCCATCAGAATCAACTCCCTGGGCACCCTGTCTGATCTCTCAGACTGTGAGGGTCGGCTCTTCCCCATTGGCTACCAGTGAGCACTCCAGGGCTGATGAGGGGAGGAGGACTCCAGGGCTGGATGTTGTTTCTAGGTACCCCTAACCCTCTTGTCCCATACGTCTGCTCCAGGTGCTCCCGCCTGTACTGGAGCACAGTGGATGCTCGGAGGCGCTGCTGGTATCGGTGCCGAATTCTAGAGTATCGCCCTTGGGGGCCAAGGGAGGAGCCCGTTCACCTGGAAACAGCTGAGGAGAACCAGACCATTGTGCATAGCCCAGCCCCTTCCTCAGGTAGCACTTGGGTACTGCCTCACCCCCTTCTCCAATTGGGGTCCTCACAAAGCTCTTCCCCCACTTCCAAGCCTTCCTCTGTGTGTCGAGAAACTTGAGGATGCACTTAGTCTTCTCTCTCTCTCTCTCTCTCTCTCTCTCTCTCTCTCTCTCTCTCTCTCTCTCATGATAGAAGCAATAGTAGTTGACTTAGAGGCTTTGAAGCAGACGGCAGGGGCTGTGCTTAGCATTTCACTGGAAGGAGAAGAGAGCACCAGGCTACTAGCCATAGGGAACAGGAATGTTGACAGCAGCTTCCTGAGATCTGTGTGCTCTTGTAATGTTTGGTTGGTCTGGCTGAATACATAGATTCTGCTGCATTACCTACAAGGGATAGTGGCCCCCTACAGAGGCCAGGGGGGTCAGATCCCCTAGAGCTGCAGTGGTTGTGAGCCACTTGATGTAGTTGCTGGGGCATGGGTTGGGGGTTTTGGTACAGAGCCCCCAGCCTCTCTTATTCTTGCCTTTTCAGAGCCCCCCAATCATGATGACCTGCCAGATACAGATTCCCTGGTTCCTGGAGATCCTGTACACCTCTCACCCATTCAGAATCTGGATCCCCCACTTCGGACAGATTCAAGCAATGGCCCTCCTCCCACCCCCCGCTCCTTCTCAGGGGCTCGAATCAAAGTGCCCAACTACTCACCATCTCGGAGGCCCTTAGGGGGTGTCTCATTTGGTCCTCTGCCCTCCCCGGGTAAGCACAATGGGTAGAGCAGATGGGCAGTGGTGGTGGTGTTCTTTAATCCCAGCATTTGAGAGGCAGAGGCAGACTAATCTCTTATCGGTTCAAGGCCAGCCTGGTTGCAGAGGCAGTTCCAGAACAACCAGGGCTACAGGGAAACTCTACCGCCACCCCCCCCCCCCCCATATATAAATAAATGGGTAGAGCTAGCTAGGAAAATTGGAGTTGCTGAATTGATACTGGACTTTTTTCGTCTCACAGGAAGTCCATCTTCTCTGACCCACCATATCCCTACTGTGGGAGACTCGGACTTTCCAGCTCCCCCGAGGCGATCTCGGCGTCCTAGCCCCCTGGCCACCAGGCCACCACCATCCCGGAGGACCTCCTCTCCTCTCAGAACTTCCCCTCAGCTCAGGGTGCCCCTGTCTACCTCAGTCCTTACACCTACCTCAGGGGAGCTGGCTCCCCCTGACCTGGCCCCATCTCCCCTACCACCCTCTGAAGACCTGGGCCCAGACTTTGAAGACATGGAGGTGGTGTCAGGACTAAGTGCTGCTGACTTGGACTTTGCAGCCAGCCTGCTGGGGACTGAGCCCTTCCAGGAAGAGATTGTGGCTGCAGGGGCCATGGGGAGCAGCCAGGGAGGCCCAGGGGACAGCTCAGAGGAGGAGGCCAGCCCTACCACTCGCTATGTCCACTTCCCTGTGACAGTGGTGTCTGGCCCTACCCTGGCCTCCAGTTCCCTTGCTGGAGCACCCCGGATTGAGCAGCTGGACGGAGTGGATGACGGCACAGACAGTGAGGCCGAGGCTGTCCAGCAACCCCGGGGACAGGGGACCCCTCCTTCAGGACCAGCAGTGGGCCGAGGAGGGGTCCTTGGAGCAGCAGGCGATAGAGCCCGACCTCCTGAAGACCTGCCTTCAGAAATTGTGGATTTTGTGTTGAAGAACCTAGGGGGTCCTGGGGAGGGGGCTGCTGGCCCCAGAGAGGACTCTCTCCCCTCAGCACCTCCCTTGGCTAATGGTAGCCAGCCCCCACAAAGCCTGTCCACTAGCCCAGCTGACCCCACCCGGACATTTGCCTGGCTCCCTGGAGCGCCAGGGGTCCGGGTACTGAGTCTGGGTCCTGCTCCAGAACCCCCTAAACCTGCCACATCCAAGATCATCCTTGTCAACAAGCTGGGGCAGGTATTTGTGAAGATGGCAGGAGAGGGTGAGCCTGTCGTACCCCCAGTAAAGCAGCCATCTCTGCCCCCCATCATCCCCCCAACAGCCCCAACCTCCTGGACTCTGCCTCCAGGACCCCTGCTCAGTGTGTTACCAGTGGTAGGGGTAGGAGTGGTCCGGCCTGCCCCACCCCCACCTCCACCCCCACTAACACTGGTGTTCAGCAGTGGGCCCCCCAGCCCACCACGCCAGGCGATCCGTGTCAAGAGGGTGTCTACCTTCTCTGGCCGATCCCCTCCAGTTCCTCCCCCAAACAAAGCTCCCCGGCTGGATGAAGATGGAGACTCCTTGGAGGATACTCAACATGTGCCAGGGGTCAGTGGCAGTGGGTAAGTGTGGGTCTAAGGTTGGGCTTGGCAGACCGACCGGGAGGAGACAGGAGAAGGAAGACTCCTGGGCTTTCTGTGCTGCTTTTCAGGTTCAGTCGCGTTCGGATGAAAACGCCCACAGTACGTGGAGTTCTGGACCTGAACAATCCTGGGGAACACCCTGAGGAGGAAAGCCCTGGGTGAGTGATCAGGTCCCCTCCCTGGAGGCTCTGGACACCCCCTCCCAATAACTTTTGCCTCCTGACAGGTCTTTCTTGACAGGCGCCCCCAGGACCGGTGTCCTTTGCTGCCACTCCCAGAAGCTCCTTCCCGGACTCTCGATGGTCCCTCAGACCTACTGTTTGAATCCCAGTGGCACCACCACTATTCAGGTAGAAACCAACTTTTCCTCTCACTGCCTCCTTGTGCTTGACCCAGTGGTGACTGACAGAACCTGGATTGGTTCACTTTCAAAACACAGTACACAGCAGGGGCTAGTTGGGTTTTCATTCTCTAACACCAGAAAACAAAAACAAAAAACCCAACATACTCAGTGGGTAAAAGCCCCAGGCTAAGGTGCTGGAGTTATGTACCGTTTGGGAGCTCCTGGCCTTGTGACAGCAGAATTGGTGTTAGAAGTGAGCATCTGGGAGGTGGTAGCACACACCTTTTAAGTCCAGCCCTGGGGAGCAGAGGCAAGTGCATCTCTAGGTTTGAGGCCAGCCTAGAGTTTCAGGAGAACCAGGGCTACATAGAGAAACCCTGTCTCAGAAACACCAAAAAAAGGGAAAAAAAAAAAAATCAGATATAGAGATGTTTGTAGCTGTAGGCTGAGCCAGATTTGATTCAGATTCAGGGGTAGTCTGGGCTGAATAGGAAGACCCTACCTCATAACTGAAGGGAACAAAACACCGAGGAAAAACAGCAGCCCCATGAACAAGCTCAAATGTCTGGGCTTTGTGCAGCTGGAGGGGGTGGGGTAGGGGTGCATCTAATGGTAGGAATCAGAGTATTGGTGCCTAATAAAGCCAGAAGGTCAGGTCACCCAGGGAGGGTGGAACCCTAGGACCCAAGTGAGGGGCAGGAACAGTAGGAAGATTAGAAAAGGCTGGTGTTCACCAGAGGCCAGAAGTGGAGCTGTCAGTAGTTCACCTGCCACAGTGAGCCACCAGACCAGGGCTGTGAGTACTGGATTGGCAGAGTGCATGAGCAGGTGGCATGGAGCGGGTAGGATGTTGAAGATAGTGGTTGGTGAAAAGCCAGAGCAGCACCCAGGCAGCTAGCCAAGAAGTTGAGCTCAGGATCAGGAGGAGGTGGGGCAGCAGGTCAGAGAGCTTGAGGCTATGAGGGCTGCAACTTCAAAGCTGAGGAGAGGGGGAAGGGTGGTGGTTGAGAAAAAGGGCATGGGAGAAGAGTGATCGGCTCTGAACAGGTGACTCCTGGAATGGGAGGAAGCTCTGGTAGATGTGCCTAGAGGTTGAGCCTCAGGTGGGCGCTGGAGTGATTTTGTCTGCTAGACTGTGAGACTAGAAGTGAGGTTCTCCGTTGGCCTCTGGGGTTACTCTGTGAAGCAGCTGAGTAATCTAGCAGGCAAACTGGGTTTGTAGTGACCTAGTTCTACTCAGGTGTTTGGGTTCACTCAGTACATAGAGGTAGGCTCTAAGCACCAAATTAGAGCCAGATGGACTAAGGCTGCTTAGCTTAGAGGCTGTGGTCTGGCTGGCATTGGGGTGTGATGGTGATGATGACAGGCACATTCCTGATTGTGGGGGCCCAGACATAGCCTTTCTGCAGCTCAGGGGGTTACATCTGTATGATCCCAGATAATCTTGAGTTGCAGAGGTCTCATGAGTCCAGAAGTTCAAGGCCAACCTGGACAATGTAGTGAGAACCTGTCTTAGCAAAACTGAATAAATACAGACAGTCTTAAGAAGTCCCTAAAATAGTTTATAACCTTCCTAATGCTGTGTGACCTTCTAATACAGTTTCTTACGTTGTGGTGATCTCCAGCCATAAAGTTATTTTGTTGCTTCTTCATAACTAAATTGCTAATGTTCTGAATCATGTAAATATGTAATATGCCACCCTCAAAGGGATTACAACCCACAGGTTGAAAACCACTGGTTTGTAATAAATATAAGCACTTGAATGTGTCCAAGCCTATAAATTTAACTTTTATAAGAATTTAATGTGGACTCAAGAGATGGCTCAGTGGCTAAGAGCACTGGCTGCTCTTCCAGAGGTCCTGAGTTCAAATCCCAGCAACCACATGGTGGCTCACAACCATGTGTAATGAGATCTGATGCCTTCTTCTGGTGTGTCTGAAGACAGCTATAGTGTACTCATACGTAAAATAAATAAATCTTTTATAAAAAAAAAAAGAATTTAATGTATTATCAGCTGGGATATAAATTGGTGATAGAGTGTTTTCCTAGTGCATTCAAGGCTCTGGCTTCAATTTTAGTACTCTCTCCAATTATTTATTTAACTGTGTATAAGTAATTCTCCAATATCTGTAGAGTCTGTTTCAGGGACAGAATAATTATAGGGTGTATATATGGGGTGGGCTAGCTTTCACTGAGCCGGCAGGGCCCAGGCCTTCATGCTTCCGTGCAGCTGCTCTATGGTGGAAAAGTTTTTCCAGGCCCCTTAGAACATTCAAATCAACGCCATAGGACTCACTGGGTAATTGAAGCAGGAAGAGGACCATCTGTCTCCTGTATGTGTTTGTGCCAATGGGTGGGAGGAATTGATGTCAGCTGGGAATCAGGGGCACTTAGGTCTTTTTTTTTTTTTTTTTTCCTTTCCTTTTTCTTTTGTTTTGAGACAAGGCCTCTATGTAGCCCTGGCTGTCCTGGAACTCACTTAAGTAGACCAGACTGGCCTCAAATTCAGAGCTCTCCCTATCCTTGCCTCTGGAATGCTGCAATTAAATGCATGTACCGCTTGCCTGGTAGCAATGACTTTTGAGTCCAGGAAAGTGATCCTCTCCTACTTTTACCTCCCCATGGAAGCAGGTGAGGCCTCAAGCTCTGAGGAAGAACCTCCATCCCCAGAGGACAAAGAAAACCAGGTTCCGAAACGAGCTGGTCCACACCTGCGCTTTGAGATCAGCAGTGATGATGGCTTCAGCGTGGAGGCTGAGAGCTTGGAGGGTGAGTTGGGGGTGGGTAGCAGGAACAGTAGCAGAGTGGGAGAGTGTTCATAGCCCATCCTGACTTCTGGCTCCTCATTCCAGTGGCATGGAGAACTCTAATTGAGAAAGTGCAAGAAGCTCGAGGGCATGCCCGCCTCAGGCATCTCTCCTTTAGTGGTAAGAGGTATCCCCAGGAATCCTGGGAGCAGGGGCAAGGTAGGCCCTTCGTGTGACTGCTATGTCCCTCCCTTCCTGTTCTCAGGAATGAGTGGAGCGAGGCTCCTGGGTATCCACCATGATGCTGTCATCTTCCTGGCAGAGCAGCTGCCTGGGGCCCAGCACTGCCAGCACTATAAGTTCCGCTACCACCAGCAGGGAGAGGGCCAGGAGGAGCCACCTCTGAATCCCCATGGGGCTGCTCGCGCTGAGGTCTATCTCCGGTCAGTGGTTGGGGAGCTCAGGGGTGGAAATTAAGTCTAGAAAGATTGAAACAGAGACACTAGGCTACCGCAAGAGTAAATCCGTAGACTTCACGCCAGAAGTGTAGCCCCCATCCATCTCCTGTTTTGCTACCTTCAGCCCTGTAGTCCTTGGTGATGCTGGCTCAGATGAAAGAATAGCTAGGCAGCGTCTCTGAAGGAATGCCCGTGACCCTCCTACTTTTCTTCACACTTACAGGAAGTGTACCTTTGACATGTTCAACTTCCTGGCCTCCCAGCACCGGGTGCTCCCTGAGGGAGCCACCTGTGATGAAGAAGAGGATGAGGTGCAACTTCGGTCCACCAGGTGTGCAGAATAAGTCGGGGTGCTGGGGTCTGAGAGGGTCCTAAAGGGGGCGACTGACTGTTCCTGGCTACCAACTTATGTGGTATTTTGTCCCCTACCAGACGTGCCACCAGCCTAGAGCTTCCTATGGCCATGCGTTTTCGTCATCTCAAAAAGACATCCAAAGAGGCTGTGGGTGTCTACAGGTTAGTGGGGTTTGGGGTGTGCCCCTTGGGTGGACAGATAGGTGCCATGATGAGGAACTGCCTGGTGTCTGACCCCATTCCCCTTCAATTCCCCAAGTGGTCTGTTCTGCTCTGCAGGTCAGCTATCCATGGACGAGGTCTGTTCTGTAAACGCAATATCGATGCTGGTGAGATGGTCATCGAGTACTCTGGCATTGTCATTCGCTCAGTGCTGACTGACAAGCGAGAGAAGTTCTATGATGGGAAGGTAAGTGCGGTAAGGGTGAGGTGAGTGGATGTGGACTGACCTGGCAGAAAGCTGACTCCTCCACTCCATGCTGCAGGGTATTGGGTGCTACATGTTCCGCATGGATGACTTTGATGTGGTGGATGCCACCATGCATGGCAATGCCGCCCGCTTTATCAACCACTCATGTGAGCCCAACTGCTTCTCTCGTGTCATCCACGTGGAAGGCCAGAAACACATTGTCATCTTTGCCTTGCGTCGCATCCTTCGAGGTGAGGAGCTCACCTATGACTACAAGTTTCCCATCGAGGATGCCAGCAACAAGCTGCCCTGCAACTGTGGCGCCAAGCGCTGCCGTCGCTTCCTTAACTGAGGCCATGGCTGCCCCGGATTCCTCACGTGCCCGCTGCCATCTCACCCTGGCCTGTGGCTCCCTAGTCTCAGTATCTCACTCCTACCTTCCTGTTCATGGTGGATGTGGGCATGTAATGGGGCAGGAGCCCTGCCTTCACCCCTCCTGCCCACCCAGCCATTGCCTCCTTCCTCCTTCCCTGGGGACCCAGGATGTAGATATTGTACAAAGGTTTCTAAATCCCTTCTTTTCTATGCACTTTTTTATTTAAGAGGGCGGGGTCCCAGGTGGGAATCCCCCCACAATAAAGTCTGTCAACGTTTGGAAATGTGGTCTCCATGATTTTATTGTGGCTGTGTTTGCGCATGCTTACTAGTGTGCATGTGCTATCTCCTGCTCATAAAGGTCAGGGACAATTTCAGGAGTCAGTTCCAGAAATTGAGGTCCGAAAGTGTGTGTTAAGTGATTTTACCCAGTGAGCCATCTTGTCCACTCTGGCTGTTGATTTGTATGGTGCTGGAGGCAGGTGGAAGCTCCCACTTGGCTGTAACCATAGTAATCAAGGGAGCACCGATGAGATCAGATTGGGTGCAGAGGGGCTAGGAATGGTGATAATATTTGCACATCATGTATGAGATCACAGCACACAAACTAACAAGGTGATGTGCACTTGGTAAGTAAAGGCAGGAAGATCCAGGTCCTAGATTTTTTTCAGTTTCATATGGGGTTCAAGGCCAGCCTGGGCTACATGATGAGATCCAGCCTCAAGGTGAGGGTCTGTGAAGGCACTAGAGCAAGTGTGCTAGTTTCTCCCTTCTGGCACAGCTGAGCACAGACAGGCAAGTGATTCCAGGAGTGGCTGGGGAATGCGGTCCTCTTTATCCTGGAGTGGGCCCTTTACAGGAAAGGATGTCTGTTAACTTGGGACCCAATCAAGATTGGACATCAAAAAGACTCCTTTAATGAGGACACGCAGGTATTCGCTTTGAGAGAAACTTTATTGATAGTGTAGTAAGCTCCAGCATACTGACTCAGCCAAGTTTGGACAGCACCTGCAGTGCATCTGTGCGACCGAGCTGGGCCAGGTACATGCCAAGTTGGCCCAGAGTAGCAGATGGCTCCCTTGCCACCACCATCTCAATCAGCGCCCTGAGGGGTGAACGGTTGGGCCGCAGTGAGTAGACGAAGGTAGACCAGGTGGCAGGCAGCCCATATCTTGCAGCTAAGTGTCGTGTGGTACCATAAGCCATGCTCCCGCTAGGCCCAGGCTCAGGGTCCAGTAGCATAATCAGCTCCTCCAGAACTTCCAACTCATCCAGCAGGCGAGAGAGGGGCTGAGAGGCCAGACTCTGAAACTCTGGAAGACCAGGGAGGAGTGAAAGGCAGGACAACCTTTGAGGCCAACCTCCCTCCTGGGCAGCTCTGTCTCATACTAACCCCAGCTTGAGAGCTGCAGCAGAGATGTCTTCCCTCTGTTTCCACTTCCCAATCCCTCCAGAGAACCTGGGCAGGGCCAGTGTACAGAGGTACTGGGGTCTCCAAAAGCCAAACTGGAACAAGGATGGGAATGGACTTTCCTCTTGAACAAAGAGAGCAAGACCACTGCCAGTATCAGAAGCAGCACCAGGAACAATGGCAGCACTGCCAGGGGCAGCACTGACGGTGGGACAAAAGCCCGTCTGCTGGAGACCTCATTCTGGGTTGTCTGCCTGAGGCTCCACCTCCCCGGTGAGCTAGAGACGCCTGCTTCTTCAGGTTTAAGAGGACAGACCTCCTTGGGAGGGATGGGCTTCTGGGAACAGAGGTTTGAGAGTGAAACAAGCGGGCCCATCAGCCCAAGCCTCCCATCCCTTAGGTTCTTAAATGGAGATAGCGCTCCTGCTCCCTGCCTCATCCACCCCCTTAAGGCACTCCACTTGGGGATTCTGCTGTGCCCACCATTCTCTTTAGTAAGGCTCCCCCTCTGTCCCGAGCTTTACGCATGGAACCCACAGGCAAACCCTGACCCATACCAAGGAGTCTATCACCTTTCTACAATGCTTGTGGGTTCTTCTGGGGCTCTCCATGTGAGTGGGTGCTGTGGCTCCGCTGTTACACTGGCTACACAGCTCTGTGCCATTGGGGTTGCAATACCCAGGGGAACACTCTTTGAAAGGATGTGCTACAGTATCGCCGAAGTCATTGAGCCCGCAGTTCTCCACAAACTCGTAATCTGCTGGGAGACAATGGCGTACAAGCTCTCCCTCTAACCCCACTAGATCATCCCTTTTCAAATCCTCATGAGGACCCCTTTCCCCGTCACTTGACCAAGCCTTGCCCACACTATAAATAAAACCTACCTAAATCCATTCTCCCCATGTCCTCCACTCAGAGGTAAAGTTTGCTCTTGGTGTCCCCATTCTAACTGATCTCTTCTGCACAAGCTTACCTGTGCCCACCCCCACAGTCTTACCTGCCTAAGACCCAGCACGCCCACTCCAAGGAAGCCCCTTGCAAGGCCAGCAACAGCCTTGTCACCGCCTAGCGCCCCTTCTCGCTACACCGTCCAGTGCACACCCAGTCACTGCTCACCAGGACATGCAGGAGGCCCAAAGCGTTGCAGGCAGCTGCTGCAGCACCTCTTGTTAGAGTTCCAGAACTCAAGGTGACCACAGAAGCGGGAGGCTTCCAGTGGAGCAGCCCGAGTCAGAAGCAGCACTGTTCCCACCACTGTCCAGAGAAGCCAGCTGGGCCCCATCTCAGCAGGGCCTGTGACTTGAGGGCTGTGACCACTTCCACCCACACGGTTTCTGCAGCACATTCCAGGAAGTCCAAGGCAGAAGAAAGTGGTGGGTGTGGGGGGCACAGGCTTCCAGAACCGCTCTGGGAGCTGGCGTACCTCACACCCAACTCCAAGCCCACACACAAGGTGTATAAAGAACTTGATGAGGGTCACCAGCTTATCTGTGATCTTACATACCTGCCTGCCTTCTCATTTTCATCTCTAAGAAGGGGTGACAGAACTTAATCTCACTGGGCGAAGGCAGTGTGTGTGTTGGCGGGGGGTGGAGATAAAAAAATCACAATAGTCAGGTGTAGTGTGCACACTTTTAATTGCAGCACTGGAAGTAAAGGCAGGAGGAACTCTTGTGAATTTGAGGCCAGCATGATCTACATAGCAAGTTCCAGGCCACCCAGAGCTAGTGAAACCCTGCTTCAAAAACAAAACAAGCCAAACACCACAGGACCTAGCAGATAGTAAATTTAATTCAAAGTTTTGTGGTAGGTATTATTAGTGCCTTTATTTCAGGGTGGTATGGTGGGCTTCAATTACTAGGCCTAAGCTACTGTAAACTCTCACTAGTACCTGACCACCTCTCTTCCTCTCCCCATCTCTAGTAGGAATTCTCCAGCTTGCCACAGACAGGCACGTACCCCGAAAAGGCGCCTAGAACGGACAATCTGAGATTATGCATATGAAAGCAGTCCTGACTTACCAGTGCAGACCCAGACCCCAAGCTGGTTCCAAGTTCCTCTGCTGAGACTGTGGTTGGCATACACCTTTTCTTAGGTGTGGGGGTGGAAGGAAACCACAGATTTGGTTGACAAACTTCTTAAGCTTTATTGGAGGAGGGACAAAAGGAGGAGGAGGAGGAGGTTCCTGTATCGAACATTGTGTTAGGAAGCTCTGAAGCCTGGGGGTGATGGGACTGGAACGTGTAGAGCGCTTTGAGAAGGGATGCGAGACAGGAACATCTATGCCCCTGGGTGAAGAGCAAGGGCACCAGTCTCAGAAGCGACCATGCCGGTGGTCTGGGGAACGGCGTCGGTTCCTTTCTCGGGGACGGTGACCTGTATGGGACCTTGGAGGTGACCTAGGAATCGGAAAGAGGAGTGGTCAGAGATGGGTAGGAATAGTCAGGAGTGGTCAAGATTTTTCCAGGCCTGGCTCTTAGGGAGAAGATGGCTGTTGGTGTCATTTCAGGACTAGTGCTCAGGGACAGGTGCCCTGGACTGGTACTGGGTGTGGGGTTCACACTGTTTTGGGCACTAAGACTAAGGTACTTCTCCACAGGCAGAGCTCAAAACTCTATTCAGAGCACAAGAGCCTTGGGATGGTAGGTCCACAAGTTAGAAGCAGATTCATCTAGGGTACAGGAGAACATGGCACCCTGGGTCTGAAGTACCTATGCCTGGGTCCTCGCCCATAGAGCTGCCGGCGCAAGTTCCTGGATATGGGTCGCAGGTGCATAAAGTTGCAGAAGCCACCTCGGGTACATTCCCTAAAGAAAGAGGAGGCCACCATGACTGAAAACGCCCTACCAAACACTCAAGCATCTGGGACTCTGATGCCCAGACTACGTTTATACTATCTTACCCCATCTCATACTGTCGGCAGCATGACTCTCGGAAGTCAGTGACAGGAGACAGCTCAGCATGCACAGCCTGCCCGTTGAACCAGCGGTTATTGAGTTCCGCCACAGCCCGCTCTGCATCCTCCTCCCGCCGGAACTGAGGGGAAAGTGAGTGACCATGGGCTGTGGAATTCAAGATCTTCGGGGAACTAGTCAGCTCTGAGGCTGGGCTTGACTTATCAATAGTCCTCAGGTTGTGAGGGTTCAGTGGTGGCCATACGCACTGAAATGTTTCCACTTCTGTGCTCTAAGCAGGGGACAACAGGCACCTTAACATAGACATTGCCCACGAGATGGTCCCCGAGGTTGTCACACACATTCATCTCTTCAATTTCTCCATACTTCTCCTGCAGTTCTGTGAATACCTCCTGCAGAAGATGGGGAAAAGCTCAGCTAAGGTCTGGCCCACAGGAAACCCGGTTAGGTTACCCTGGCAACCCTCACCTCAAAGAAGTTATCATAGTGTTCTTGCACCTCCACATCGCTCACGTGACCTGGAGGAGGGACCGGAGGGTGAAATGAGGGCGTAAACTGCTGGGGGCTGTCCGCCCAGCCTCTGAACTATCTAGTTTCTTACTCACAGTGTGATCCATCTGCAGTTTGGGCTGTGTTCTGTGGGTTCCGGTACAAGTTGAGCAGGACTATGGTCTGAACAAAATTTAAAAGAGACCTGAGCTCAGAAAGCGGGACTGCATGCAGAGTGTACCCAACTCTGAAGTTGGGGAGAGATGTGAGCCAGTGGAGTCAGAGACGCCAAAACTACCTAGACAGCCAAGGGGCGTGGTCGGTGTTCATGGGAGGCGGGGTCCAGTCCCTGGGAAGAAGGGTCTACCCAGGGCCAGGTCAGAAAGCAAACAGGGGTAGGATTGGCTTTAGTAATCCGGAAGAGGCGGGACCCTGAGATGATGGACAGCAAATGAAGCGCGGGGAGGCGTGAATCTGGGTCTCACCTGGCTGAAAGTCGGTTTGTTGTGAAGTCGGGAGCACCGGTCCCCGTGCCGGCAGGCCCCAATCTTAAAGTAAAAAGAGCAGTTAACCCTGGAAGAGGTGCAAAGACAGAGGTAAACCGAGGGCCGGGAAGGCCGGGCATCCCACGAACACTGTCCGTCCAGCCCGTAGGGACCCAAGTGCCCCGGCTCCCTGAGAGGCCACTCCCTTCACCATTCTCACTTGTCCTTCTCAGTCCCGAATATCGAAGCTAAATATTCAGCCATTTTTACCCGAACACTCCAACGCGCCTGCTCCTTACGTCACTTCCGTTGCTCAGGAGCGTTGGGAAATGTAGTTCGTCACAGCCTGGCACGACTGCGCACGCGTGTTGAAGGCCAACTTGCCTTCGCCGACAGTCAAGCGAGTGTTTCCTGGGAGCGCATGCGTACAACGTAGTCGGGTGAGGGGCCGGGAAAAAAAAAAAGACAACAAACTCTAGAGAAATCTGCGGCACCTCCGGCAAAGGAATCCCAGGCAGAAGGGGTAAACCCCACTGGTGAGTTGGGAGTCGTCTGGTATAGCCTAGCTAGATAAGGAACTTCCTCATCCCACAAGCCTGTTCGGAGGTACCCTTCCCGTAGCCAACGCTCCCCTAATTTGTCGTAATAGGGGCGTGGTTGTTCGTGATCTTGTGCCTGTCATTTGGGTCTTGCTCTGCAGACCCTTAGTGCCACCAGGCTCCAGCGCAACTATGAACTTAGAGCGGGTGTCCAATGAGGAGAAGTTGAACCTGTGCCGGAAGTACTATCTTGGTAAGGCCAGTCCCCTAAGGTTTCTGGGGTAATAGAGGAGATCGGACTAGAGCGTCCAAAACAAGACACCTATGGGCCTGGATTCGTGGTAACGAGACTGGGAACGCAGACTCTAGTCCTGGAGAAGGGAGGGTTCAGGAAGGAGGAAGCTGAGGTCTCCGTCAGAGTCTCAATGAACAGTGAAGAAAGAATGGAGGCCTGGGAGGACATAATTTGTAGATGCCAGAACCCCACAGTCCTTAACAGCAGGGATCTCCATTTGAATTTGGGAGAGGACCTTCCAACCAAATGGGCCTTCTAAGATGGAGATTAGGAAAGATCCTTATTGTGATTTAACTAAATATGGGTATCTTTTTCCTAGGTGGATTTGCATTTCTGCCTTTTCTTTGGTTGGTCAACATTTTCTGGTTCTTCAAAGAGGCCTTCTTCGCTCCAGCCTACACAGAGCAGAGCCAGATCAAAGGCTGTGAGTTCTAGGGCACCAGCCAAAAAAAAAAAAAAAAAAAAAAAAAAAAGGACAGCGGGTGGTTGGAAGGGATAAAGGAGGCTCCAGAACTCTAGGAGATCTGTGTCAGAGAGGGCCATCTTGGGGGGTCCGGCTCTCCAGAGCAGCTGGAGACCAACTCTCCCACCCTGGTTCTTCTTCCTAGATGTTTGGCGCTCAGCTGTGGGCTTCCTCTTCTGGGTGATTGTTCTCACCACCTGGATCACCATCTTCCAGATCTACCGGCCCCGCTGGGGTGCTCTTGGGGACTACCTCTCCTTCACCATTCCCCTGGGCACTCCCTGACAACTTCACGAGCTGTTCTTTCTCCCAGGATGGGCTTTTCTGCTCTAAGTTTTCTCTTAGACCCTGAAGACATCTGTTTCCCATTTCCCATCTGCTCCAATAAAGGACCCTAACTTTAAATACTGAGTTCTTGGGATCTTTCGGAGGCAGACGCATAAAGTGATTGCCAGCACATAAAAGCACTGAATGTGTTACACGTTGTGTGTTGTGCTTTCACGCACCGTATGAATTTCTATTTCATTAACTACTGCTCATACCCTTCTGAGATAAGAACTTTCCTGCTTCGGAACCGTCTTATGGATGAAAGAGAAGGAAATGGTGCTCCCACTTTGGAGGGCTGCTAGCCTGTACTGGTAGTTGTGAATTTAAAAATACAGCTTTCTTAGCTGGGGCTGTAGTTTACTGCCTGTGCACTTTGTTAACATGAGGAGGATGCTAGGTTCGATTCCCAGCAGGACCAACCAAGCAAGGTAATCACTTCCTTGTTCTAGGCCTTAGTATTCTCTGCCAAGGAAGAATTCGAAGGAGGCGTCTTCAACAAGAGAAATATCCAGGAGCTTCTTTAGGAAAGCTTCCTTGACTTTCCTATTTTTAATCCTTGATTTAGTTCTGCTTGTGTGTGTGTGTACTTTTATGTAGTGCCCATGGAGACCAAAATAGGACACCATGTGAGTCCCCGTAACTACGGAGCTTAACAAGTGAACCAGAGAGCGAGCCATCTTCCTGGCATCTTCATCTTCCTATTCAAAGTGTCATGATTTTGGTGCCTCATGTCCGTAACCACAGCACTTGGCAAGCAGAGAGGCATGGTGGATTTCTGTGAATGCCAGGCAGCCAGGGCTATGTAGTGACACCCTGTCTCAGTATAATTTCAGCAGAGGTCTGGTGAGATAACTCAGTGGTAAGGACACTTGCTGCTGATCCTGACTCGCATTTGATCCTCAAATACTGTAAGTGGTCCTGTGACCTCTACAGATATGTCCCTATCCCCCAGTAAGTTAAAAAAAAAACCATACACCCAGCAGGTTGTGGTATTGGTGTTGTTAATCAGGCTGAGGCAGGAGGCCTTCTGGGAGTTCAAAGACAGCTTTGGTCACATACATAATGAGTTTCAGCATAGACTGAGCCAGAGTGAGGCAATAAATAAATAATGATAGATAAAGTCTCAGTCCCTACCTTGATGAGTATTTTTGCATATTTTTGTGTGCCTACTACATTTCACCGAATTTTCGGCTTGTTTATGACTATCTTGTCTACACAATAAGATACATTATCGGCAAGAATTTTTGCCCAGTTTTCTCGTTACAGTGTCCTCACTATCTGAATGAGTACCCAGCACTTTTAATACTTAAATGAATGAGATTTTGCTTAAAAAGACACCTAGCGGGGTTGGGGATTTAGCTCAGTGGTAGAGCACTTGCCTAGCAAGTGCAAGGCCCTGGGTTCGGTCCCCAGCTCCAAAAAATTAAAAAAAAAAAGACACCTAGCGAGCTCTCTGTAAGAAAGGAGCCAGTGCATCTCTAGATTGGTCTTCCCGTGAGGGATCTCAGTGACTATGATAGCTCAAAGCTGTAAATAGGTTTACTGGCGCTACTTAAAATACAACACTACAAATCCCAAGAAGCCTTTTGTTTCCCATAGTGCCCTGCGCGGCGCAGGCGCGTTGCCTACTTCGTGAGCCTCGGAAGTTTGAATCACAGTCCTCCTCCTTCTCTCCCCCGCCCCTCAGGTGCCTGGCTTGTCGTTGGTTTGTTTCCGGATACAGGGCCTTGGGAAGGTGGAACTTAAGGCTGGGAGCCAATAGTACAGGCTGTCAATTGGCCAGCAAATGAAATTGACGTTTTCATCAACTAGTGGGAAAAAGCAGTTGCCAAAGGGGCCCGCCT
Organism: Rattus rattus; assembly: GCF_011064425.1. Taxonomy (NCBI): domain Eukaryota; kingdom Metazoa; phylum Chordata; class Mammalia; order Rodentia; family Muridae; genus Rattus; species Rattus rattus. Next base: position 165,450,319 of record NC_046155.1, read on the forward strand.
TCAGAAGGGAAAAAAGGGAAGTGGTGGCCAAGGCAGTCGCGGCAGGACACTGCTCCGGCCCGAGGACCAGTGGTACCCAGACTTACCTTTGACCTTTCCCTGCCCGCCTTCCGCCTCGCTTTTGAACCCCGCCTCCTCCAAGTTTTTCTGATCTAACGCATTAGACCTGGACCCAAATCATGTTCCCGGTAAAGGTGAAAGTGGAGAAATCAGGTGAGGACTGGGGATCCAGGACACCCGAGAGATATGAGTTAATCGTGAAAAAGTGGACTGTGCGACATCTCTCTGCAGCCCATCTGACAGGATTCTCTAAAAAGGGTTCTTTTCTTTTTCTACCTCAGTTTCCCCATTTCTGACAGAGGGCATGAATCAGCAATTGTGGTGTGTCCCTGAAGTACACAATAGTCATTGCATTCCAATAACCTTAGCGTGTAGAGTGATGAATGGAAAATATACAAGGTGGGAGGAGTGGCTATGTGTGGGGACAAAGCGGGCAGCAGGGAAGTTAGGGCGGCTGGGGCAGTGAGGAAACGGAGGCAGAGAGGTGGGAGGGGAAGACACATCGATCTGTGGGGTCCAGGAAGGGACTTTCAACTTTTTCTTTGAGGGAAATGGGTAGTCTAGAGAGGTTTTTGAACAAAGAGTGGGTTGGTAAAGTTGCACCCCAAAATGCAAAAAAGAAAACAAACTTATAGTCCAACAACTAAACTTGAGTGGAATAATTGCTAGTGGAGAGAGTGCTGTTTGTGTTGGCAGATGCCTTTAATCCCAGGGCATGGAGAGCAGACAGACTGATCTCTGAAGTCAAGGCCAGTTTGACCTACTTAGCAAATAACATGCCAACCCAGGGCTACATAGTGAAGAAGTGGGGATATGTGTGTGTGTGTGTGTGTGTGTGTGTGTGTGTGTGTGTGTGTGTGTATAATAGGGTTGTAGAATCCTTGAGGGTTCTGTGCTGGCAAAGATCAAAGCCACATTGTCTGTCTGTTTTGTATTTTTTCTTTGTTCTGCTTATTGTTTGAGAGAGGATCTTTGGTTGCTGAGGCTGACCTTGAACTCTTGATCTTCCTACCTCAGCCTCCAGCGTGCTGGGATAGCAGACCTATGTCACTAAGCTAGGCTTGGCCCTCTTTTAGGAAGGTTCTGTTGTCTGCTTTATAAAAGGAGGTGGATCAGAAAAGGCAACTGAGGCTAGGCGCTGGTTAGGAGCAAAAGGCAAGGTGGGGAGGGAATATATTGACAGACTCCTGCAAGCCAAGAGAGCTGAGACTGGGGTGGGAGAGGAGTACCCATGGTGAGTCCAGGAGCCTGTGGACGGGTGAGTCACTCCTCATGGTGAGAATCCAGGAAGAAGAGTGGGTTTAGAGAGGGAGGCCTTGGTGGAAAGACCCTAAGGGCTGTCCCGTGGAAGGTGTCCAGATCCTAGACTCTTGAGTAGGTGTTGGAGAGAAAATGGAGCAGTGAGCAGCCACACCCATGACCCCTGCCTAAGGCTCTGTCGCCCTGGTTCTGTCTTTAGTTGGTCTCTCCACTGAGTGGCACTAAAGTGGCTTTCCAAGTACCTGGACCAGACAGAACATAGGATCGCCTCCCACAGCGGATGTGGGAGGTGCACACAGAGCTGATTCCTACCTTCTGCCCTCAGAGATGGAGATGGCCAAAGCCCGGAACCAGCTGGATGCCGTTCTTCAGTGTCTGCTGGAGAAGAGTCACATGGACAGGTTGGGATCTGGTCCAGTCTGGGGAACCACAAGGGTGGGAACTGTTTGGACTGACTGGTTGGGGGTTGTGGGGGGATCTGGATGGGAGCCTGGAGGCTGCCTTAGGGGGAAAACTGTTCCATGGTGTGTCCCGTGAGAAAACGACTCAGTATCATCACAGGCTGGGTCCTTGATACCCTAAGCCAGGAGTGCTTTCTTGCTCCCAGGGAACGCCTGGATGAAGAGGCTGGGAAAACCCCCTCGGATACACACAACAAGTAAGGGATTCTGATGGGATTTAGACCTGAGAGTTTAGGTTTTTCCCTCTGCTAAGTCCCAACCATCTTACGTAGACATACCTGTTGAATAAGTGACTGACACTTTGAGAGGGTGGGGTATTGGTGGGATACAAGGCCCAAGGGGTACCAGTAATCCCCAGGGTGCCCATTTTTGTTAGTTTCCAGTGCTGGAGATAGAACCCCAGGGCGTGGGCAAACATTCTGTTCCTGAACTATATCACTTCTGCCTTGGGGGGCAGTGTTGAACAGATGTTTTAAAGGCTCGGCCTGCTGACACCATGTCTCTCCTCGCAGGGATTGTTCCATTGCTGCCACTGGCAAAAGGTAAGGTGGCTGGGACCCCAGACCACTAAAAGGTTCCCAGTCCCCAGCTCGGGGCCTGACACTCACCTTAACCATACAGGCCATCGGCCCGCTTCCCTCACCAGCGGAGGAAGAAGAGAAGGGAGATGGACGATGGGCTTGCTGAGGGGGGTCCTCAGAGATCCAGTGAGTAGGCGGGGACTGAGAGGGTGGGCATAGAGCCAGGGACCACACTAGGGTGCTCATCTGTCACCTGCCTCACCGCCCCAGATACGTATGTGATCAAGCTGTTTGACCGGAGTGTGGACTTGGCCCAGTTCAGTGAGAACACACCGTTGTACCCCATCTGCCGCGCCTGGATGCGCAACAGCCCTACAGTGCGAGAGCGCGAGCGCTCACCCGGCTCACCACTGCCCCCTCTGCCAGAGGATGGAGAGGTAGGAGGAGTGTCAGGAGGCCAGAGAGAGCAGTGGGTGGCTAGGTCAACAACAACCCCATTCTTGGTAGATAGGTTTATTCTCTGGGCTCCTCAAGGAATAGAGAATCAGGTAGGATGCATTCTCAGGTAAGATTACAGACAGGTCCCTAGGCCAGATAGATATGGCTTCCTAGGGACCCGGGGTTCTAAAAACATAAAGGGCTGGACAGGGATCTTATGTGCAAACACATGTGGCTGCCAGATGGAGCGTTGGTGAGCAAATGTGGACCTTATGGGCTGGGTGGAGAGTAATAGGGATTTGGAAATCACCTGGCCTGAAAGGGTAGGCATGGGTCCCTGCGACAGACATACGATCTTGACTGTTGGAGCTATCCAGAGTAGACATGACACCCCCTGGACAGTTCCTTAGAAAAGGCATCTTGACCACCCCTGCCCTTGGGCTGACAGGTATAGATGGATTCCCTGGGCTTGGCAAGGGTAGACAAGGGTTCTCAGGTTGACAAGAAGACTGGGCTCCTAGAATAGCAAGACTGTCCTCTAGCTGGTAAAGGTGTGTCCCTCTACTGTGACTTCTCCAAGTCCAGGAGTCCGGGTAGACCCCGCATGTCTGTCTCACTGGAAAGGTAGGGGAGGACATGGACTTTCCACCCTCTGCTCTCACTCTTGGGCCTTGTCTGGGGCTTTGTCTCCCCAGGGTTCAGAGGTCATCAACAGCAAAAATCGTGATGTGTACAAGCTGCCTCCACCCACGGCCCCTGCAGCACTTGGAGATGCCTGTAGATCCCGAATTCCATCCCCACTGCAGCCCGAGACCCAGGGTACCGCTGATGATGAAGTAGGTATCCACGGCTGGTCTGGAGCTTCGGGGCACGTTGGGAGGGCTAGGGCACCATTAACCTAGCTGGGCCTCTCTGTCCATGCAGCCCTCCGAGCCTGAACCTTCTCCTTCCACACTTATCTATCGCAACATGCAACGCTGGAAACGCATACGCCAGAGGTGAGTGTGTTCCGCCTCACTTGCTTCTCGCCCAGTGTCCTCCACAGCAACTGCTAATCCTCCCCCTGCCTCCCTAGGTGGAAGGAGGCGTCTCATCGGAACCAGCTTCGTTACTCAGAAAGTATGAAGATCCTCCGGGAGATGTATGATCGGCAGTGATCTCCCCAGGACCCACCCCAATAAACCTGCCCCAACCCACACTGGCCAGCCCATCTTTCCTGGCCCAGACATAAGGCAGTTGACAAATCTCAAGTGCATTTATTGGGAACTGATGGCAGGAAGGCCTGGGGAGACAGGAAATGTTCACAATGAAGGTGCAACCTTAGAGGATGGCAGATGTGGAGCGGGCTCCCTAAGACATCTGACTGCAGATGGGGAGCCAGGACAGAGAGCTCACGGGTTCTTGTTCATTGGTCTAGCACATCTGGAGAAGGTGGAGTGTCCATACAATTTGAGTTTGGGGTTCCTGGTTTGTCAGGAATAGGAGTCCCAAGAATTGGAGGTCAGAATAGTATTCAAGAATTTCGGTGCCTGGAGTTTTAAGTCAGACAGTGGGCTGGGGCAGAGGAGTGTTAGGTTACAGAGACGGGAGTCTGGTGGACCAGGCTTGGGCGTTCTGGTGTGGAAAGCCTATGCAGTCTACATCACTGTGGGGAATTGGGTGACAGGACTGGAAGGAGGGGAGCGCTGACTACATTGTATTCTGCTGTCACAGTGTTCTACAGCTCACAAGTGCAGCCTGAGTGTGAGAGAAGCCCAAAGTGGGGTCAGTCTGATGGGAGCCTTGGCTCAGGCTGACAGTAGTGTTTGTGTTGCCTCTAGAGAGATGTCATGGGTGGGGCCTGAAAGCTGGGAGAGGGCTTAGGAAGGGTGTCTAGGTCACTAAGGCTCAGGTAGGGTTTGGGTTGGAAAGGTCTCAGGGGAGGACATCTAGTTGTGGTTGGGCAAGGCTGTCTTGACAGCGATTGGGACATCTGGCTGGGCAGTGGAGTCAGATCGGCATTTTAAAAGGGAGCCTAAAGAGGCTTCCCGGTTCGGTCCTGTAAGGCTGGGACCCCTACTTGGCAGCAGGTGGTGACGGAAGTGAGGCCTGGGCCGACGCTGGTGTGGCCTGGATGGACAGAACACCCTCAGGAGACAGTGCCGAGGTCACTGCAGCAGGGTCCACGCCAGGAGGCAGGCGGTATCGGCGGTGGAACTCTCGAGCAATGAATCCATGTTCATCCTGGGAGTGGGGTGGGGGAAGAGATGGGCTTGAGAATCCTACCCTCCTGCTTACCCCTGCTCCCCAATCTGGCCAGCAGACCTACTGGGCGCTCCTCATGCCGAGCATGGACCTCCACATGGTCGCCAACCACCTTGACAGAGATTTCCTCTGGCGAGAAGTGCTTCACATCCAGCAGCACAGAAAAATACCCAGGGTCCGTGGGCACCTGCACACATGGGGCGTGGGCATGAGGTGTTGATCGGTAGTGGCTTGGCTTCTGGCACCCAGCACCCTCTACAACATGTGCTGCTGCCGAGGACTTGGATAGATCGTCACCAGAACCTCAACCTCACAATAACTGGCCTCCTCCCTACCCTCTAGACACTGGGTCCACCTCTTGTGGTGACCACGTTAGATACCTGCCCTATAACCCCCACCCCATATCCTTGACCCCACTGCCATCATGTCTCTGCTACAAGACCCCACCATGCTAGCAACCAAGGTGCCACTTGCCCATCGCCAGAGTTCTTATTTAGGTCGTGGGACCTCCTGTGCCCTATCCCCCCCCCCTTCATCAGATCACAAGAGCCCTCAAGGAGACTCTCCACCATACCCAACCCTAGGAACATTCCATTGTCCTTTCCCCCAGATTCCCAGCTCACTTGCCTTACGCCCCATCCCTCACCTCTCAGAAGATCAGTAACTGGGCCTCAGAATACCACACTCAAGGGACTCCCAATGGCCCACTGAGGGGCGACATTCTCCCCTAAGTTCAAAATCAACAGACATTCCCGCACTCCCGCCCCAGGGTGAACCACCCTCCTAGTCTTATTAGTAGTTGGATCGACCCTCTTCCTAGGCCTGGCACCTGGGCTGTGGGTAACGCCACACTGGGGGCGCGCAGATAGTAGGGCGCGATCGCAGCAGGGCACAGTGAAGCCAGCTCTGCCTCAAGCAGCCCTTCGCCGAAACGCTGGTCAAAGAGGCGTCCCGGAGTGGAAAAACCCGGTAAAGGAGCTGAAGCACGGCGCAGCCAAGAAGGCTGCACAGGCACCCGGATCTCCATCCTGCTTCTCCGCTGCTACCCTGGGCTACTCAGTGCCCAAGCGCAAGCTGTCTCCAATTTATACTGTGCCCTGTGCCGCCCTTGCGGCGGGCCTCTCAGGGACACTGGGATTGAGGCCAGACTCAGCCATTAGTATTCCTTATTTAGAAACTTCAATAATTACTTGGCCGGTTATTAAACGCCTGCTGGATGCCTGGAAAAGGACACCAGGGAAATGTCATTAAGCCTTTTTCCATTTCTAGAAGGGGAAGCTAAAGTCTAGGAGGCAGACCCTTATAGGTGTGGCTAATCACTGTAGCAGTTGGGACCCTGGGTCCCGAGAAGTCCACCAAAGAGTTCTCAGCCCTCTTAATCCATCTCCGCCCGGCCCTGAGGATGACGCATCAGGTTAGTAACAGACTCCTGGAGAATGCTGCACCCATGCCAGGCTGTCAGGAGGACACAGAACAGACCCTACCCCAGAGTAGGTCGGGCCTAATTCTGTGCCTGTGACTCAGCCTCGGGTGCTCAGCGGCCAGGGGGCATGAACAAGAACACTCCAGGTTGGCCCCCGGGGGCTGAGCGCCGGGGCCCGAAATAGCTCGTTTTGATCCCACTACCTGGGCCAGGAGCCCGGGCCTGGCAAGGAGTACGACCAGCTGCTCGGTAGCAAGAGGAAAGTGGTTAAGGTGACCATCAGGACGGAATGGCAAAGTGAAGACAGACGTCCCGGGTTAGCCCTGCAATAGTAGTTAGGCTTGAGTCAGGCCTTACTTAGCTCCTGCAGCTATTCTGGCAGTTAGAAATAAGGACTGAGTAAAAGCCAGGACTCTTAGCTCTCTTCCAAGCGTCAGCCCGGCCTTTGATCCTTACTATTGGTTCGAAGTCTTGCCAATTACTGCTGCACGCTCCCTGTCTCCAATCAAACACGCGCTCTCCCAGTTCGTCAAGAGAGAACGCCCCTCGGCGGCTTTCCAGTTACTTTTATTTTCTAGTCCATCGGTAATTGGTCGCCTTGGAGGCCGCGCTCCTGCTCTGCTTGCACGCCCAGAAAGGGGCGGGACTGACAGCGTTGCTAAGCGAGGAGGGTAGGCGCGGGGCTCTTCGGTGAAGTAGCTCAGCTGGCGCTAAGGCTGAAATAAATCCGACAGACTGACTGCAGGTGAGGTTGGCGTCTTTCAGTGACCACAGGAGGCCTTGGGGAAGGCAACACGGGTTTACAAGATCCTGGAGTCTCTGGCCCAACCTTACGAGAACTACAACTCCCAAGATACTAAGCAGTTTGGTCGCTCCGGCATCTCTGACTGTCTGACGTCTTTTGTTCTTTCTGGGTGGGCCTAACGGAGTCTAAAAGAAATTAGAAAATTGAGTTCGTTAGTTTCCAAATTGTCCCAGACATCTTTGTTGTCTTTGAACTTTCTCACTTAGGAGGAGCCCAGTGAATCATGGGGATTGTAGTCTACTACCCCTTTCCTCATAGGGGAGTCGTGCCACCACCTCCCCCTCCCCTTATAACAGGTTTAACCGGAAACGTACTGTGTACGGTTTAGTCGTGGCTCTTTGTTAATGTTTTATTTTTGCCCATTTCTCTTTTGTTGTTTTCACTCTTTTTTCATTTGTGTGTGTGTGTGTGTGTGTGTGTGCGCGCGCGTGTTTAAATTACTTGTTTTGTTGTTATTCTTCGAGACAGGGTGTCAGGGTCTCCCTGCATTTAGCCCTGTCTTGGAACTCCCTCTGTAAACCAGGCTGGCCTTGAACTCCTGCCTCTGCCTCCTGAGTTCTGGGATTAAAAGCGTCCACCACTCTTGGCTAAATTACTTGTTTTTGTTTTTTTTTTCCCCTCGTGGTCTTAATTAGAATTTCATGAAATGGGCTTCATGGAAACTATTTAAAGAGGTAGAAACTAGTTACCGTGATTTGATTGCAACACATTATATACACACATTGAAATATCATTCTGTGCCTCATAAACTTGTATAATTAGTGTCAGTTTAAAAACATACAAAACAAATACAACAGACCATATTTTTCCTGAATAGGGCTGGAGAAGAGGTCAGTGGTTGGGGCAGTAGCTGGTCTTCCAGAGGCCCCAGGTTGGATTCTCAGCATCACATGGCTACCCACATTCACTCCAGGGGACTCTCTGGCCTTCGTGGGCATTGAACACACACACAGTGTGCACAGACACACGTAGGTGTAATACTACCCATGAACACAGAATCAAAATAAGTAAATTTTTTTTTAATTGCTTGAATAGTGCAAAGAAGACTCAATAGTGTGGAGAAGTCTGTTTCCTGACATTCTGATTCTGTTAGCCTGGAGTGGGAACCGGGAAGAGCCTACGGGTGTGCTTGGGTATACCAACCCACTCTGGCACATCAAGTCACTGCAGGACTAGGCCAGTCCTCTCCCACTGAGGCCAGGCAAAGCAGCCCAGTTAAGGAAACGGGATCCACAGACAGGCAGCAGGTAACATGTTGTTCAGAGCTCTCTATGTAGCCTCTGTGTGAGTGCACTTGTTTCTGTGTGTGCATGTGGTGTGCTGTGTGGAAGTCAGACAGGTTCAGGTCTGTCCTCATCTCTCACCTTGTTGAAGCAGGGTCTTCTTTTTGATGTTCACCTCTGAGGTTTACCAACCTGAAAAGTGTTAGGGGACTCCTGTATCTACCTCCCACCCCAGTATAGAAGTACTCAGATTTGAGACTTGCGTTACCACATCTGGCTTTCCATGGGTTCTGTGCATTTGAACTCAGGGCCCCATGTTTGTGCAGCAGGCACACCTTACTCCCTGAGCCAGCCTTTGCTTTGGAACTTTGGGTCCTCCTGCCAGAGTCTCTTGAGTGCTGGGGTTCAGGAGAACATTACACGTCTGGTATGAGTCTGTAATTTTATTTTATTTTATTTTATTTTTTTATTTATTCATTTATTTTATAAAAGGCCTAGATACACCAGAAGAGGGGCAAGATCTCTTTACAGATGGTTGTGAGCCACCAGGAGAATCAGGACCTCTGGAAGAGTAGTCGGGTGCTCTTAACCGCTGAGCCATCTCTCCAGCCCGAGTCTGTAATTTTAAAAGGCCTAGCACTCAAGAAGTTGAGGCAGGAGAATCACTTCAAGTGCAAGGCTAACCATAACTACAGAGTGAGACCCTGTCTTAAAAATAAATGAGTAATAAAAGCTTCTCCTGGGCTAGATCCAGAGTTGAGAACTACCAGGTTCTTCTACATCTGTATCATGGGACTTAGAGCTCATGGGAATTATGTGACTTGTGATGATTCATGGGGATTGTAGTCCATTTCTTCCAGTATGCCATGGGAATTGTCAGCTTCTGTCCTCCGCTTCTTTCATAGTCAGTTTTCACCTCTCAAGACAACCCCTTTGGAAATGTTCCCCAAGGTGGACAACCCTTTAGACCATCAAGAAGCCAGAACTGGAGCCACAAGGTAAGGACACTTTTTAGATTCTGTGCCTCAGACTAATAGCAGTCAGTGACCACTAGAGGCAAGGAAGGCATGCAGTAAGAGATTAAGAGAAACCTCTTACCCCACTGCTGGTGGCCTACCCATTTCCAGCTCTCTAGCACCTGGACCCCTAACCACAGCCCCACTTAGGTAGTTAACCAGACCTCTCAATGGTAACAGTGTGGGATGTTTCCTCTTTTTGACTGTCTCTATGTGTGTTCATTCCCCATGGGGTCACCCTTCTGACCTGATCTTTTCTTCTTGTGTTTTCTCCCAATTCAAATCCTGGGGCCATCCAGGTCTCAAAAGCCACAAGCTCCCAAGGCCACAGCAGCCAATTCTGAGCTGTCTGAGGAGTCCTGGCCATCCAGTTCAGGGACCGCTTCCCCACCCAGTACCACTGAGGGACAGAGTACCTCTCCACCCCTCACCTTAATTGACAACGAGGACTCAGTGGTGGCCAAGTGAGTACCAGAGTTCCTGGGGAGAAAAAGAGGGAGAAGGCATCCCATAATAACTATCAGAGACAAAGCTGTTTATGTAGTACCTTTTTAGGACCAGACACTTCATGTATGTTAATGAGGGCCGTAGAGCCTGAGTTCAAATCCTGCCTATTAACTTACTCCCTATATTGCTTTGGTCTCAGTTTCCTTCAATTGGGAATATTAATCACACACAAGCCATTTTGAATTCTCAGTTCCTCCATACAGTGATCTATAAGCGCGTCTGTTGCCAAGTGGTGGCAGTGCATGTCTTTAATCACAGCACTTAGGAGGCAGAGGCAGGAGGATGTCTGAGTTAAAGGCTAGCCTGATTTACAGAGTGAGTTCCAAGACAGCCAGGACCACACAGAGAAAACCTGTCTCGAAAAGCCAACCAACCAGTCAAACAAACAAACAAAAATAAAACCCACTCATCCTAGAGTAAATACTTGGATCTGAAAGAGAGAGGAGTGAAACTTTCTGTAACAAAGGGTCCTGAGATAATTATGACCTAACCAAAATAACATTTATTTCTGTCTCATTGTTACAGAAGCAGCCAGGGCTGCCATGGCAGCCCTAGTGTAAAATGTTAAGAGCATAGGTTCTGTCTCTCTTATTGGTTTTTTTTTTTTTAAGCAATTTAACTCTTTTTTTAAAAAAGACTTATTTATTTAAGTCTTTATAATAATAAGACTTATTATTAAGCTACAGTGTATATAAGTACACTGTAGCTGTCTTCAGACACACCAGAAGAGGGCATCAGATCCCATTACAGATGGTTGTGAGCCACCACGTGGTTGCTGGGATTTGAACTCAGGACCTCTGGAAGAGCAGTCAGCGCTCTTAACCACTGAGCCATCCCTCCAGCCCCTGTCTCTCTGTCTTTTCCCTCGTGGGCCAAAAATGGTTCTCAGTGGCACTACTCTTCCAGAGTCATTCTTCCTTATTCTTTGTTGGTCAAGAATCATCTGGCTGGCAATGAGCTCAGCTCTTAGAGTCTGTCTGTCTGGCATGCCCTTGGCTTGATCCCCAGAGCCACAGAAGAGCAGCACAGCGATGCCTGCCTGTAGTTTCAGCACTGAGAAGGTGGAGGCAGAAGGATCAGAAGTTCAAGGGCATTGTCAGCTACATAGTGAATCCAAGACCAGTCTAAGCTAAATGATGCCTTGTGTAAAACAAACAAACAAGCAAGCAAGCAGGGTCCAACAAGATGGCTCCGCGGGTCAAAGCATTTGCCACAAAGGCCTGGCAACCTCCTTTTGATCCCAAGACCCCCACATGAACATGGAAAAGGAGAACTGACTCCGAAGTTACCTTCCGTCTGCACACACTCGCTGTGATGCGTGTGCTAGCCCTGTACACAGCAAGTGTGCAAAAACACACATACAACCCTAATAGATAGATTTTTAAAAAATCTAATTGTGGCCCTGCAGTGGTGGCTCATGAAGAGGCAGGCGGATCTCTGAGTTCAAAATCAGCCTGATCTACAGAGTGGGTTCCAGTACAGGTGGGGCTACACAGAGAAAGCTGTCCTGAAAAAAAAAAAAAAAAAAGAAATCTAATTATGTATTCACAAGTCATATGACAAATAAGAAAGATACAAGACTGGCATGGTGGCATACCATAGCTCTTAGAAAGTGGAAGTAGGAGGATGAGGACTTCAGGGCAGTCCTTGGCTGCATAGCTGGAGTTAGCCTGGGCTACATGAGGCAACCCCCCCCCACCACCAAATTTTAAAATACTAAAACAAAAATTAAAATTGGGGTAACAAAACCTGACAACCTGAGGTGGATCCAATCCTGAGGAATCACCTCCACGTGTGTGCTGTAGTGTGCCTGCTCAGGTGTGCACCTGTGCCTGTGTGTGTGTGTGCATGTGTGTACACACATGCAGAATAAAAATTAAAAGTACACACTGTATAAGAGAGAAGCGGACTTTAAGGCCAGTCGCTTGCTTCTGGTATATGTGAAGAAAGCAGTTATTTTTATTTTTGTCTTGTTTAGTTTTTTCAGATAGGTTTCTCTGTGTCCCCTGGCTGTTCTGGAACTAACCGTAGACCAGCTGGCTTCTACCCAGAGATCTGCCTGCCTCCCCACCCCACCCACCCCAGTCCCCCACAGGGGCTGGGATTAAAGGCTGTGCCACGACTGCCCACCGGCAAAAGAAGTTAACTTTATCTGGGCCGCTGAGCATACTTTCCGTGGTATGGATAAACAGAAGAGAGGCCCATGTGCCCACTTCTGCTGTAATGGTTACTGTCATTACTATGTGACTCCCGACTCCCTCTGCCGTCTCATCCATCGATGCTCACAGGTACATAAACCGGTTCCGCCAAGCTCAGCCCACGAGCCGAGAGGACCGCCAGCCCGTGGGCCCAACCCCAGCTGACTTTTGGTGGCTACAGCCTTCGTCTTCAGACCTCAGCAGTCACCTTGAAGCAGGTATACCTGAAATGTGTGCCACTCAGAGCCCAGCTGCCACTTGTCCTGGTCCCAGTCATTTAACAGACGTTTCCCAGCAGGAGCTGGTGAACCTACAGGAAGATCTGCCGTGACAGGTCCATGTCCCACCGGGATGTCCAGTACGTCTCTGGCTTCTGTGCCTCTTCAGAGAGTAAAGCAGGTGACAATGTTATCTTCTCCCCCTCTCGTGTGCCTAGGAGGGAAGCAGAGACAGTGGCCAACTTAAGCATCATAAACAGACAAGCGTTTTTAGGCCTGGAGATATGGCTCATTTGGGAAGGTGCTTGCCTAGCAGGTAGAACGCCCTGATTTAACCTCTGGGTACCACCTAAAGTAGGCATGGTGGCACCCAGCTGTAACCTCAGCACCCAGGAGGTAAAGACAGGAGGAACAGACGTTTAAGGTCTCTGGAGTTGGAGGCTGCCCCAGGCCGTATGATATCCTATTTCAAAAAAAAAATTAATAATAGAATAAAAATTTAACAAAAGGATTTGCTAGTTTAAATACAACTTTGAACTTTTTTTATTTATTTTTATTTTTATTTATTTATTTTTTTTGGTTCTTTTTTTTTTCGGAGCTGGGGACCGAACCCAGGGCCTTGCACTTCCTAGGCAAGCGCTCTACCACTGAGCTAAATCCCCAACCCCAAACCTTTTTTTTTAAAAAGACTTACTTATTTAATGTATAACTACTCTATCTGCATGTACACCTGTGTGCCAGAGAGGGCATTGGGTTTCATTACAGATGGTTGTGAGCCACCATGTGGGCTGGGAATTGAACTCAGGACCTCTGGAAGAGCTGCCAGTGTTAACCACTGAGCCATCTTACCAGCCCCGTACCTTCGAACTCTTAAAAAAAAAAAAGTAGATGCACACACGCATGTGCATCATTACATCCATGTTGCTGTGACCAAGACACTTGGCAGAAAGAAGGGGAAAAAAAGGTTTATTCTAAGCCCAGTTTCAGGGGCTGTCAGTGCAGGAGTGTAAGGTGGGGGTGTTCATGTTTTAGCAGACCAGGAAGTAGAGTGCAGGTTGGGACCATGTGTGTGTATACCTAAAAAAGCTTGTGCCTCGTGGCCTGCCAGGCTCTGCTTCCTAAAGGGTCCATAGCCTTCAAAATGGTGCCATAAACTGTGGACCAAGCATTCAAAACATGAGCCAGATCCATATGCTTGGACAGTGTTAGGGGGAACTCAACTCTTGGTTCTGGATCCCTTTCCTGTCCTAAGCCTTTGTAGACTTTCTCCTTACAGTAACTAAGATGGCCCCCAGGGGCTCGAGATGCCTGTGGTACTCAGAACAGTGGAAGGCAGGATGGAAGGACTGACTGACCACCTTCCTTCTCCCCTCCAGTCGCCCCTCTTTCCTCTTTTTTAATTAAAATGTTTATGTGTGTGGGTGTTTTGCCCGCATTTGTGTCTGTGTACCACTTGTGGGCCTAATGTCATGGAGACCAGAGGAGGGTGTCACGCTCCTGGAACTGGGGTTACAGACAGTTGTGAGCTTCCACGTGGATGCTGGGAGTTGAATCTAGATCCTTTGGGAGAGCAGCCAGTTACCTTAATGGCGGAGCCGTCTCTCCAGCCCCCGCATCTCGTAAGTCAGTCTCTGGACTGTTTGACAGACTGTTTTGATTAGGCAGGGAGGCTAGGTTTGATCTTTCCTTTTTAAATTTGAAATGTAGTGCATGTCTGTGTATATGTCTGTCCGTCCATCTGTCTGTCTTTGTGTGTATAGGTCAGAGGTCAACTTTCAGGAGCTGATTCTCTTCTTCCTCTTCCGCATAGGTTCTATACTGGGGTGGTTGCAGTAGTAGGACAGAGAGTTCAAGACCAGCCTGGGTTACAGAGTTAGATCCTGAAGCCAAAGCAGGTTAGCGAGCCTCTCTCCCCTGAGGTAGAGAAGTAGATTGAAAGCTTCAAGCAGCAGGTGGGAGGTTGGCCCCCAGGTCTTCTGCAGGGATCCTCTTTCTCAGCGGCCTTTCATGTAGACACTAGCTTCTGGCCCCTCCCTCTGTGCAGAATCTGAACTCTTGGAACTCGGCTATGCTGGAGCTGGAGACCCTGAGCCTTCAAAGCCGAGCGGCCAAGCTGCTGGAACGCAGGTGATGCCCTCCCCATTCTCCCTTACCGGTTGTAAACGGTCGGTCGGTCGCTGCTCTCCTCACTGCTGCCTTCTCCCCACAGCAAGGCCTCCCTCTCCTCCTCCTCCTCCCCCAGTCCCAACGAAGCCAGCAGCTCCTCCTTCCCCATCAGCTCTGACGGCCTCTCTCCCTGCTCTGTGACCTTCAATCCAGACTCCAACAAGAGTTCTAGTCCCAAAGAACCCGTGCTGGGAGGTAAGGACTGATGGTAACCAGGTTCAAATCTCATCTCATGTAGTTAATGGCCTAGTGACTCTGGCCTCTCCCGGCCTTGTTTCTCTGACTGGGAACCAGGAATAATAACTGCACCCCTCACACACAGGTACTGTGAGCATGAAAAGAGCTCGTGAGTGTGGCACATGTCTGTCGACAGAAGCTGTCAGGGTGTCCCCGCGACCATACCCCCACCATTGTGCACATACGTTCTGAAATCAGATGGCTTAGTACAGATTAGCGGAAATATTTATACTTTATGGTTTTAGTTGTGTTTTGTTGATGCAGGGTCTTGCTGTGCTTCCCAAGCTGGCTTGGAACACATGTGTAGTTCACGCTGGCCGGGATTTCTCAGCACTCCTGCCTCAGCCTCCCAGCTCTGAGATTGCAGGAGCACATCACTACACAGTGGCTTTGTTTGTTTTGTTTGTTGCCTTGTTTATATCACAGTGAACCATATGGAACTTTTTTAAAAAAAAATTTATTGGGGTTGGGGATTTAGCTCAGTGGTAGAGCGCTTGCCTAGCAAGCACAAGGCCCTGGGTTCGGCCCCCAGCTCAAAAAAAAAAATAATTTATTTATTTCATGTATGTGAGTAGACTGTAGCTATCGTCAGACACCAGAAGAAGGCATCAGACCCCATTACAGATGGTTGTGAGCCATCGCTCCAGCCTGCATATGGAACTTTTTTATAGGTCACAAATAGTTGAGTATTTGGCAATTTCATATGACTTAGCTAAGTCTCAATGTGTTCCAGCCTTGTGTGTTGTCCCAAACCTGTATCTATAATGCATACAAACATGTCTATATGCATATGGACACACCTATAGTACATATAAACACGCCTATAGTGCATATAGACATGCCTATGCCTATAGTGCATAGACACACCTATAGTGCATACAAACACGCCTATAGTACATATAGACATGCCTGTAGTACATATAAACACATCTATAGTGAATGTAGACATGTCTATGGTGCATACAGACATGCCTATAGTCCATATAGACACGCCTATAGTCCATATATCAATGCAGCTTAGCTACAGTGAGAGAACTGCTGAGGGCCGACAGCTTGAGAGAGGAAGCTAGGGCTCGCCGCAGCCCCAGCAGAAGGATCAGTAGCTCAGGGTCAGTCTCAGTTACATCCTGAGTTTGAGGCCAGCACAGGCAGGCTGTGTGAGACTATCTCCGAGCCAGAGGGAAGCAGGTCTCAGGCAGCATGCCTTTTCTGGCAGAGAGTTGGGGGTGGTATTGAGACAAGGTTTCTCTGCGTAGAACTGGTTGTCCTGGAACTTGCTCTGAAGACCAGGCTGGATTCAAACTCAGATCCACCTGCCTCTGCCTGCCAACTGCTGGGATTAAGTGAGAACACACCTCTTTGATCTGAGCATTTGGAAGGCAGAGACAGCAGATCTGTGAGTTGGAGGAGAGCGGGTACACAGCGAGTTCGAGGCCAGCCAGGGTTACATAGTGAGACAAGGCAAGAGCCAGAGATAGAGCAGTGTGGTACAGGTGGGAGAGGTTGGCCATGGAGGCCGGGGAGACTTGCGAGCAGAGCATGGAGGGTACATTGTTTTCTGAATGTTAATAGGGTCCTGTGGCTGCTCTCAGCACCTGGACCTGAGCTGGGCTAGCAGAGGGGAGGCAAGTGACCAAATTCAAAAGAATCACAGAGGAAGAAAAAACAAATAAGGAAAAAATACAAGTAGAACTTCAAACTGGGTGTAGTGAACTTGCCTATAAACCCAGGCTGAGTCAGGAGGATTGCTGATTTGAACCCAGACCTCAAATTAAAACTATAAGAGAGCAAGAAGCCCAACCTGGCTTTCTCCGGCACAACACAATGGCACAGCAAAGGTAGCCTGCAGGCTTCACCTTGTGCTCTCTCCTCAGCCATTTTCTCTCTACTCCTTCCACAGCAGCCCCAGTGCCATCCCCGGCCATCCCTGCACCCCGCCCAGCCTCTGCCCAGGCAACCCTTAAGCCTGAGGAAGACATTTTATACCAATGGAGGCAACGGAGGAAGCTTGAGCAGTCTCTACAAGGTGCAGGTGATGGAACCTGGGTGTTGCCTCGGACGCCAGCCCTCACCACTCAGGTGAGTTGGAAGAGTGAGCCTGACAGTAATAAGGGACGCTGGAAGATGAAGGAGAACCATTCACCTCTTCCTTTCTGCTTGCAGACTCCTCCTGTCTCTGCAGTGAATCTTGGTTCCAAGGGGACCCAACCTAACTGTGCTCCACCATGGGGCAGTGTGGCCCAGCCTCCTCCCCCACAGGCATTCTATGTGGAGAGGCCACCTCTTTCAGGGCCCTCTCCACACATCTGGGCCCCCGGCACACACGGGGTTCTCTGGGCCCCACAGGCCAATCCCTGGATACCTCTTGGGATGGTTCCTACCACACTGCTAACCTCCACCCTTGCTCCCTTGGCCTCCTTACCAGTACCACCTACCTCCACTTCAGCTGCCACAGCCCCCATCTCTGCTCCCCAGGTCTCCATCCCAGGGCCCCCAGCCTCTGCTCCACCTCCCTGCACTTCTGCCCCAGCTTCCACCGTCCCACTACCTGACAACCCCCAGGGACCAACCACCCCTGAGTTGAGTAGCTCTGTCCATCCCAAGAAGCTGAGCCCCAAGCCTCGCTGTGCGAGCGCTTCGTCTCGTCAGGAGACTACTGGAGCAGACACTGCAGCTTTCGAGAGTCCCTGTTCTCAGCTTAGGGGGGCTCTGAGCCAGGTAGTGACAGCTCGGCTGTTCTCCGACAGCCTGGAGGATATGCCTCCATCTGAGGCAGATTCCCGGAAAGTCAAGGCCACCTCCTCTCAAGCCAAAGTTCCGCCCCCTCCACCTGAGTCCCGGCGTGGGTCCAAGACAGAGTCCCGCAAAAGTAAAGTCACCCTCTCAGCTGAAGCTGAGGATCCACAGCCGGCTACAGCCCCAAAGGCATCCACACTGTCAGAGGTCCAATCACTTAAATTCAAGAAGTCTACACCCAAGAAGGGAGCTGGTGACGCCTTGACTACGGCCCCGCCTGCCTCAAGCCACGCCCCTTCCGAGGACTTGCTATCCCAGGCCGCTAGACTTCTGCAGGCTGCGGAAGGTGAGGGGGATCCCTGGGCCCTCGGGTATCTTGATGGTGATCTCAAACCCTGTGTCCATCTTCTGGAGCTCAGCCTTTTACTCCCCAGACTCTGACGGCAGCGAGTTTCCGGAAGATCCTGTGTTGCGAGTGCTAAGGGCTCAGAGGGCAGAACTAAGGCAGCAGAAAAGGTGACAACTCTCCCAACACCAACAGCTACAATACTGGGCCCCTGAGTCCTATGACACCCCTATTGTGTGCCTGCCTCCTCCAAGCCCCTTTTCTGACCCACCCACAGTCGCAGGTTCTTATCATGGGCACATGCTTCAACCTCTACCTCTGGCTTTTCTCCAGGAATGTGGATGCCCAATTATCCCTCCTCTTGGACCACACTGAAGACCCAGGATTTTCATCTCCTCCAGCCAGGTCACCTTCCAGTTCCCCAAGAATGCGGTTGAGGAGGGAAGGAGCCTCCCTTGAGGCCAGACGACCTTGAATTATAAACATTGTTTTTCCTGGGCTGGGGAGATGGCTCAGTGGGTAAAGCACTTGCAAGTGTGAAGACCCGAGTTTAGATCCCCAGAACCCACATAAAGGTAACTCACAGGCCAGCTGGTCCATGGAGACGGGGTCTCAATCAAGGTGGAAATCAAAGACCAATCTCTGAAATTCTCTGACTTCCACACAAGAGCTGTGGGGTGTGGTGCACATAACACAGGCGCGCACACACAGGCACACACACTAAAGTTGTCCCCAATTAATATTTTTCCAGTTTACTGTTAATCTCTAAGAAATGGGTTGTTGTAGAAAGGCTGATTGTGCTAATAAGGAAATGTAGCTCTTCCCTAACTACTGAAACAAAGTTTCTTCTCTCTAGCCCTCCTTCCCACCCCCTCTCTCTGATCCCTCCCCCTCTCTCTCCCTGGGAGCACATGGCTCTAGGTAAATGTGGGCACCTGACTCACGCAACTCAGAAGTGGAGTTGGACATCTCAGATGGAGACAAAGGCCCTGTTATGTGGCACTAAGAAACATCAGTGTTGGACAATACATCTCTCATCTGAGCTGGCATCCTCCCTCTCTGATGGCCGTCTCCCTCCACGGGCTCACGCTGCCTCGGTTCCCACAGGTGCCCAGATTCCTGATGTTTCCCCAAGTTCGTTCTCCTTCACATTCTTCAAGACTGTGCTCTCCCTACTCAGGACCAAAGTCCTTGACAGTTAGCCTGACTCCTCCCCTTCCCCACACATAGTCAGGCGCTGACTCGGTTTGCTTTATAGTTCTCCAGAATCCAACTCCTTTCCGCTGCCCTCGCCTCAGTCTAGGCTACCTCCTACCTGTACAGTTGAAGGTTCGCCATTACTATAAACACATCTGCTCCCTCTTTGATGCACTTGCCACCCAGGGGGACAGCCTGTCTCTTCTCTTTGAAACTGAGTTTTTCAACAAATGCACCTGAAAGCCTGAGGCCTCTGTCAGAAACATGGGTTCTGTCCTCCCGTTCTTTTTCTTACTTTCTGTGACTCAGATGCTTTTCAGAGTCTGCTATGAAACCTGATTGCTGGACACGGAGACACGGAGGCACACACCTGTAATCTCAGGAGTCTGAGGCCAGAGGATCTCACTCTGGGGTCACCCTCATAGTGAGTCCCTGTGTTGAAAAAAAGAGTCATGAGGCTGGAGAGATGGCTCAGTGGTTAGAGCACTGACTGCTCTTCCAGAGGTCCTGAGTTCAATTCCCAGCAACCACTGGTGGCTCACGACCATCTGTAATGGGATCTGATGCCCTCTTCTGGTGTGTCTGAAGACAACTACAGTGTACTTATATATAATACATAAATAAATCTTTAAAAAAGAAAGAAAAGAGCCATTATGCTGGGGATGGTGCACACAAGCCTGCACCTGCCGAGCTCAGTGAGATTTGTAAATTTCATTCTATGTGGTTTTTTTAGTTCCTTTTTTGTTACTGTTATAAGACAGTGTGACCAAAGCAATGTAAAAAGAAAGTGTTTATTTGGGGCTTTAGAGCTTCAGGGAGAGTCCATCAGAGCCGGGCACATGGCAGCAGGCAGGCCGGTGTGACCCTGGAGCAGCACTGAGAGCTCACATCTTGAGACTCAACCACGAGGCAGAAACAGAGATACTGGGAATGCGAGTCTTTTGAAACCTCAGAGCTAACCCCAGTGACACACCACCTTCAACAAGGCCACATCTACTCATTCGTAACTGTTACGCCAACCAGAGACCCAAGTATTCAAACATCCCAGCCTGTGGAGGCCATTCTCATCAAAACCCCTGCAGTGGTTTCCCTCTAGCTAAGGAAATACATGTTAGCCAGGCATAGTCACACACACCTTTAATCCCAGCAGAGGCAGGTGATCTCTGTGAGTTCAAAAATAAAATCCTGATCTACATAGAGAAACCCAGGCCAGCCAAGGATACATAGTGATACTCAGTCTCAGAAAAACAAAATTAAAATGCATATCGAAATATTTAGGTACAAATACTGATTTTTACAAAAGGAAATGAGGGAAATTCCAGGATAGTCTGGGTGCAATGGTTTGTCTTTTGAAACAGGATCTTGTAAAGTCTAGGTTCCAACTCACTAATAACCTGAGCCTGGCTTTGGACTGTGTCTCCTGTCTTCACAACCCCAAGTGTTGGGATTACAGGTGTGGGCCGCCACACCCCCACCCAGCCTAGATGGTTTGGGAATAAACCCAAAGATTAGTTGGATGGGTGAATAAAGCAATTACTAGATGTGAGATAAAATGAGTGTAATAATGTCTTAATGGTAAGAGCTAGCCGATGGGTGTGTGGGTGTCAACTTTCCCTATCTTACAACTTTTCATAAAGAAAGTGATGGCGACTCTATGATCAAGGTTAGGTTGAGGTTTTTTTGGTTTGGTTTTTCAAGACAGCGTTTCTCAGATTTTTTTTTTATCTGAGATCAGTGTTTTGATATATGTATTTATGAAGAGAAATGGGATGGATTTCTGACAGGCAACTCTCTATGTCAGAAACAAGTATGGGTTTTCAGTCTTTTGAACAAACCACACATTTGACCGGATCAGGAAGGAAGTAGCTGTTTAGACACAAGGAAATAAAAGATGTCCCTAATGACATCTTCATCAAGTTCAGAGGCAGGGCTAGAAGGCTGCCCAAAGAAGCTACCCTTAAGCTGCGATTATCTACTTGATGGGAGGCCAGCTTAATGATTGTGGCTGGGTAACAAGCCATCCCCAAAGTTTAGTAGCATCGAACAGTCATCACACTTGGTGGATTCTGTGAGTCAGCATAGCTGGAGACAGCTTGCCTCTATTCTGTGATGGCTGGGAAGATGCTAAGATTGAGAGCTGTGTAGAATCCTCTGGAAATTCTTCACTTACAATCCAGCATCAGCGCTGAGAAAACCAAAAAACTGAACTCAGTGTCAGATGCTATGGTGAATGCTGTCAGCCCAGTGGTTCGAAAGACTTCGAAGCCTAAGGAGAGTCCCTTTTTTCCAGATGAGGCTTCTCAGCTCTAGGGAGCAGGAAGGAGCCTGTGCTGCCATCTACCCCAGCCTTGGAGATCACATGGTGCCCTTTTTATTTCTCCCTGTTGGCTGTAGTTGTCAATTCTGCAAACGTTTGGACAGGAGACAAGCTTGAGTGGAGTGTCACAGAATGTGCCGCAGGGGCTAACGGGGAATATACAAGGCAGAGGGAGGGACTCGGATGAGGAATCCCTGTAATAGTGGGGCTAGCAAGTTTAGTAGGTCAAAGCAAGTAACAGGCTGTGGGGTGGCTCAGTGGTGAGCACAGCCTTGTCCCGTGAGAGCTCCTGGGTTCCATGCCCTAGCACTGGAAAAATGAATGTAAGTAATTGAGCCGGGCAGTGGTGGCACATGCCTTTGGAGGGCAGAGACAGGAGGATGTCTGAGTTTGAGGTCACCCTGGTGTACAGAGCTAGTTCCAGAATAGCTAGGGCTACACAGAGAAACCATCTCAATAAACAAAACAAAAAGGAGCTGAGAGCTGGAGAGATGGCTCAGTGGTTAAGAGCACTGGCTGCTCTTCCAAAGGACCCTGGTTCAATTCCCAGCATCCACATGACAACTCACAACTGATTGTGACTCTAGTTCCAGGGGATCTGACACTCTCACACAGACATACACGCAGGCAAAACACCAGTACTAAAAAAAACCAAAACGACAACAAAAACGTAAATTTATTTCCTGTGCACCCCCCATCCCAGCATTTTCTTTCCACATTTCACCATCCCAAATAGCTTTTCTCTGGGACGCTGGATATATTTATTTTGTTCATTTTCTTCTCCCATCAGCCTTTTGATTTGGAGGATTTACATTTTTTATTTAATGCATACAGGTATTTTTGCCTGCACATATGTCAGAGTTCCAAGTGTGTTCCTGGTGCCCACAGAGAGCATCTTCTGGACGTTTCGGAACTGGAGCTGGGGGACAGTCATGCGGGTGCTGGGAATAGCGGGCAGAAATCCGAGTACTCTAGAAGAGCAGTCAGTTCTAACTGCTGAGCCATCTCTCCAGCCCCTAATTTGTTGTGTTTGAGACAGATTTTCCCTATGCAGCTCAAACTGGCCTCAAATTCATGATTCTCCTGCACCCACCCTTCTTAGTGCTGAAATTACAAACCGAAATCACCATACCCAGTTCTTACTAGCTTTGAGCTTCCATATTGGTAAGGCTGTATTTTTTTTCTTTTGATTATTGGTATATCCCCGAATTAAATGATCATAGTCTTTAAATGCCTGGACCAGGAGCGTGCTCCCGAAACGACTGCCCTGTTCAGGTCCAGATCGGTGAAAGCATCCTTCCGGAAAGGGTGTGGCTGCAATGCTTTCTAGGCATTTCGCTGTCGTTTAAAAAAAGAAAGAAAGAAAGAAAAAAAAAAAAAAGACTGTACCTGGCTTTTTGAGAGGCACGAATGTCATAGCTTTCCATACGGAAGCACTCCCAGAAAAAGAGGTCAAAGGTGAGCCTATAATAAGCGAATATAGAGAAACAAGGAAAAATGTTCAGTGGATGGAGGAAGCCAAGTCGCACAGAGCCTAGGGTGGGGACACAAGTGGGGATGGGGGGGGGATGTTAGATCAAAAAGCTTGTGGGCGGGGTCAGGATCAGGACTGCCAGCGTAGAGACTGGAGGACCCGCATTTCGAAAAGGCTGCTTGAGGGATGGTCGTAGGCGAACCCAGTGAAGCACGTCCGAGGAGCGACCGCGTGAGGAAAGGGCAGACTGCTTAGGGAGAGAAGTGGCGGCAGCGGAGCATAAAGAATACAGGGTTGTATCTCAGGAGGGCGCTGACAGCCAATGCCAAGCGACCATGGGCGTGGCGCTGTCAAACTTCGGGGGGTGGGACTTGAGGGACGGGGGCGTGAAGTAGAGCAGCACTCAAAGCCAGTAAGCAGCCGCCTTGTGGGCGGAGCGTAACGCTCAGGCCAAAATTGGAGCCAATGAGAAGGGCCTCCGCGTGCCCACTGGCCCGCCCTTCGTGGGGCGCGCGCCAGAGCCCCCCGGCAGCCGTTAGGGGCGGAGCCTGCGGCCGCCCGCGCGCGCCTCACGCCCTCCCCTTTGTGTCACCATGGCGGCGGCGGCGGCGGCAGCGAGGACTACGAAGGAGGGCTCGAAAGCCGTCGGGGTCTGAGGAGGCTACCGCGACCATGGTGGTGAGGGGCCCTCGGGGCCATCAGTCTGTCTGTCCGCGTGCCAGTCTGTCCGCGCGGCCCCGCCCTGCGCGCCCCGCCCCCGGCCCCGCCCGAGCCCGCGGCCTGCGCGCCGCCCCTCACCCTTCCTCGCGGTCCCCTACGGTCTCCACCTCGGTGCGGTCCTGGGTCGCAGCCTGGGCCTCGACCCCGCCCCCTCAGCGCAATTTCCCCCCTCCCCCTTCTGGGCCCTGAAAAAGGGGTGACAGTGGTGGAGGACCCGGACTTGAGAAAAGGGGGCTGGTTCAGGGAAGGACCCGCGCCCCATGAGGGCCTCCCCGCTGCAGGCGTCTGCCGAGGCTCCCTGGAAACCAGCCCCCATCCCAGCGCCCTGCTCAGCATCCTCATCCCCAGTCACCCTCCGGACCACCACCTCCTGCTCCCAACAGCCCCTTTCTCATTACTGAGCTCCACCCCCATCTCACTCCATCCCCTGCCTGACCCTTTTCTTCTTCATTTTTACCCCACGCCACGCGCTCTCGATCCTCCCACCGACATCGATCTGAACCTTTATCGAAGTCTTTCCCGCCGCTTCCCGATCCTTACTCTACCCTCGAGACCTACATCGCGCCTCCCGCCTCCGTTCCACTTGAGCCTTGGGGCTTCTCCATCTCCTTGTCTTCATCTCCCCTCCTCCATAGTGCTCCCGCTCATTCATCCATTCATTCCCTCACTCCACAGACATTCACTGAGACCTCCTCTGTGCAGGCCCCATGCTCCAGGCACAGAAACAGTCAGATCCCATCCTGCCTTGGGGAGCTTCATGGGCTGGCAGGGGACAGACTCTGAGGGTGAGACCCAGGGATGAACTCGGGGTTGCAGGGACACGGAGGAGGGGAAAGCCCAGTCTAGTAAATCCCTGAGTCCCCGTCTGGCAGCTGGTTATTTTATTCATCAGAGTTGCCCAGTCTATGCTGTGGGACTGGATTGGCACTGTGTGTCAGGGACCCAGAGAAGAATCTTACATGTCGTACTAACTGTGCTGATCTCTGTTGGGCGTGCTGGGGGGCTCAGCCCGGGGCCCTGCTTCCAATGGGAGAGATGAGTTCCTTGCCGAAGCATCTCAGAGCAAGGTGGATGAGCTCAGGTATAGTTGTGCAGTCTGGGATGGAGGAAGCGCACGCACAGCATGGAGACAAATGTCTGTAGCCTAGATGGACAGAGAGGGCTTTTTGGAAGAATACAATATGAGAAAGAAGGAGGAGAGAACCTAGTGAAGGAAACCACGTTCCAAGTCAAGGAATCACCTTTGCAAAGGCATAGAAGGGAAATGAGAAGGTGGCATTTGTGTTCCAAAAAGTTCAGAGTTCTGAGAATTGGTGAGCAGCAGGGGAGAGATGGGACCGGAGGGAGTGGCAAATGGAACCCAGCTCAAGGAAGCTTGGTTCTCAGACCTGATGATCCCAACCTCGTCTAGAATTTGTGAGAGCCACTGAAGCAGGAAAAGCAGTCACATTTGTAGTTTGTGAACAGTATCCTGACAGGAGGGGAAAGATTGGGAACAGAGGACTGAGATGTGGACGGGGAAGGTCCAGACAGTGGCAAGTGACCGTGCGCTTGCCTACTGTGGCTACAGAAGGGTCTTTAACACGCACAGGCAGGACAGGACCAGCACGCTCTCGCTCCTGTTGCCTGCTCACCCTTGGTCCCTGAACCTCCAGGCTTTCATCCCAGACCACACAGGAAGAAGTGGGCTGCTCTCCAGCCCAGCACTCACCTCCTGTTTGACCTACCCTCTTACCCCATGCTGCAGGACAGTGTGTAGAGCCTCCAGGCTCAAGACCGAAGCTTGCACATGACAATGCTCCTGTTGTCCCTGCCCCCATCTCAGGGTGCCTCTGATTCTTCTCTCTGCTCTACAGGCCCGCAGCACTGACAGCCTGGATGGCCCAGGGGAGAGCTCAGTGCAGCCTGTACCCCCTACTGGGGGGCCAGGTACCAAGGGGAAGCCTGGGAAGAGGTGAGAAGATGCCACAGGGTTTGCTGAGGGAGGAGGGAAGCTCCAGGAGAGAGCCCTGGATGGTATTTTGCCTGTCTTCCAGGCTCTCAGCTCCTCGAGGCCCTTTTCCCCGGCTGGCTGACTGTGCCCATTTCCACTATGAGAATGTTGATTTTGGCCACATTCAGGTATGGGAACTTCTGCTCAGGCAGGGGGTGAACTGCTAGCAGCCACTATAGCCCTGAAGCTCATCCCTGAGTCCTGGCCACCTACATGCTTGAGACAACACTTGCAGAAGGCTGGGGCTCCAGTTGACAGGGAGGATGCTGTCTCGTTTTCTATTTATTCCTCCACACCAGGGTTCTGATAGGCTTTGCTTTGTGACAGAACTCTGTACCCAGACAGAGACATTGCCATCCCCTGTCCTTTTGGAGATCCAAGAGGGGAACATGGATTTACCCCTAGATAGTCTCAGCCAAGAAAGGTTAGGTCTGGAACAAAACTAAAGCCCTCATTTTGCTTGTGTTTCCCTCTGCAGCTCCTACTGTCTCCAGAGCGTGAAGGCCCCAGCCTCTCTGGAGAAAATGAGCTGGTCTTTGGGGTACAGGTGACCTGTCAGGTGAGGCTGCCCCTGCCTCTCATCCAGCCTGAAGAACTAGCTAGCCACTGTAGTCTTCAGCTCTGTGTAATGCAGTCTGTACCCTCTGTCCTGCCTGCCCCAACAGGGCCGCTCCTGGCCAGTTCTCCGGAGCTATGATGATTTCCGGTCTCTGGATGCCCATCTCCACCGGTGCATATTTGACCGGAGGTTTTCTTGCCTCCCAGAGCTCCCTCCACCTCCAGAGGGTGCCAGGGCTGCCCAGGTAACCTACTTGCCTCCATCCCTTCCTGAGCAATCATGGGTATGTCATCAGCCATGTGTACGGCCAGAAAGGCAAGGGGATTAGATAATAGAGATCTCTTGAGTTGGCCATGCTGATGTGAGCCAGTAATCTCAGCACTTGGAAGGTGGCCGTCGTATGATCTGTGTTCCAACCAATCAGAATGGAGAAGCCGTAGAAATGTAACAGGCTGTTAGAGAGTCCCTTTAGTTTGGGGATCATGGGCAGGTTCAAGGGGGTTCACAGGTCAGCACAGCTACATCAGTTTCTCTGCAGAGCTCAGCTCAGAATGTGACATTTCAGAGCTTCAGAGCTAAGCCACGCCCAGGTATCCAGGCTGAATCTCAGCCCCCGCTGAGAGATGAGCTTGAGCTTTGTGGGAGGGTGTGGGGGCTGCGAGGGAGTTCTGCCGTCATCAATTCCCAAGAGCCTTTCTTGGCAATTTGTTCCCAGATGCTGGTACCACTGCTGCTGCAGTACCTGGAGACCCTGTCAGGGCTGGTGGACAGCAACCTCAACTGCGGGCCTGTACTCACTTGGATGGAGGTGGGTCTGATATGGGGAACCTGGTGCTAGGATCCAGTGAGAGGTGTCTGAGGCACAAGAAGCAGCCTAGGAGTGTGTGGGCACAGAGACGTAGGAAGCCAGGGAAGTGGGGAGGCATTGGTATTTTAGTGTCTGTGTGGGTGCATGCCTGCAAGCGGTGTGTGTGTGTGTGTGTGTGTGTGTGTGTGTGTGTGTGTGTGTGTGTGTAGCTGTGTGACTGTAGAGATTTAAAGGTATACCAGTTAGAAGTGTGTTGCTTGTAATTCATAGTACACCTGGCTGACAGTGGCTTAAACTACATGAATTTTAGATAAAATGTGTAATGTCTGCTATGAAGGATGACAGTCTTTGGGGGTTTGGGGGACAGGAGAATCTTGGGACAAGTCAGGGGTAGGGAAGGACAGGCAACTTCTTTCCTCTGGCTGTTATTTTGTTGGCTTTAAAGTTTCTTATTTCATGTGTACGAGTGTTTTGCCTGTTTGTGTGTTCACCACATGCATGCCTGCAGAGGTTGGGAGAAAAGCCCCAGATCCCCGGGAACTACAGTTTCAGATAGTTGTGAGCTGCCATGGAGATGTTGAAACCTGAACTTGGGTCTTCTGGCAAGCGCTCTTAACTACTGAGTCACCTTTCCAGCTTTGGACAATAGCTCTGAGTGACAGACGCTCTTAGGGACAGATGGTGGCCTTAGCAGACATGGAGGAAACTGGTCTGAATTTACTAACCCCTTTTGACTTCTACTTGCCACATTTTCCCTCCACCTCAGCTGGACAACCACGGCCGGCGCCTGCTCCTCAGTGAAGAAGCCTCCCTCAATATCCCTGCCGTGGCTGCTGCCCACGTGGTCAAGCGGTACACTGCCCAGGCGCCAGATGAGCTGTCCTTTGAGGTGAGCCTCAGCCAGAATGAACTCTACCTGTGTTCCCTGCTTCTCCTGCTTCTTCTGAACCTTTCTGCTCCCACCCATTCCCAGGTGGGAGACATCGTCTCAGTGATCGACATGCCACCTACGGAGGATCGGAGTTGGTGGCGGGGCAAACGGGGCTTCCAGGTGAGCTGGGACTGAGGTGGACACGTGCACTAGGGCTCTCTGCCCACGAGGGGACCCAGCTACTCACTTTGGTTCTTCTTCAGGTTGGGTTCTTCCCCAGTGAGTGTGTGGAACTCTTCACAGAGAGGCCAGGGCCTGGCCTAAAGGCAGGTAAGTACCATGGAGAGTGGGCAGGCCCCTCACCCTTGGCCTACCACTTGTCCTTTCTCCCATTGTTCACCCACAGATGCTGAGGGTCCCCTGTGTGGCATCCCAGCTCCCCAGGGGATTTCTTCTCTGACCTCAGGTAATAGAAATGAGAGATCAGAGCTCTACCTCTGGCCCCAGCAAGCCAATGGCGCTCCTGACTGGGAATGGTCTGCTCTTGTCCTCACAGCTGTGCCCCGGCCACGTGGGAAGCTGGCAGGACTCCTCCGTACCTTCATGCGCTCTCGTCCCTCTCGCCAGCGGCTGCGCCAACGGGGAATCCTGCGCCAGAGGGTATTTGGTTGTGATCTTGGAGAGCACCTCAGCAACTCAGGCCAAGATGGTGAGGCCTGGGATCTCTCACCCATCTTCCTGCCTCAGATGCAGCTCTGGCCCTGACCCTACCTCTCTCTCCCAGTGCCCCAAGTGCTGCGCTGCTGCTCTGAGTTTATTGAGGCCCATGGTGTGGTGGATGGAATCTACCGACTCTCAGGGGTGTCCTCCAACATTCAGAGGCTTCGGTGAGCACCCACAGTCTGCATTTATTAGTAGCTTCTGTCCCAGCCCTATGCTACATGCCAGGGTCACATTTGTTGGGAGTTAGGGAGGCATTGGTGACCTGAGGCTTCTTCCTTGAGGAAGTAACAGCCAGGCTAAGGCTGGAGGGCGGCGAGAGTAGGAGTAGCATCCCCAGAGAGTCAGCGTGATGGAGCCCACCACATGCCAGGACTAACTCTAGAACTCGGGGCACCACAGTGAATGACATACGTATTGTTTTGTAGGACCTGAGGGACAAACAAGATGGCTGAAGCCACCACAGGTGCAATGGGTTTGTGCTAATAAGGATGATATAAACTAAGAGAGAGCAAGGAGTAGATGCCATACTAGTAACTCTAGCACGTTGGAGATGAGGGATTCAGGGTCGACCATAGGGAGTTCAAGGCCAGACTAAGCTATGCATGAGACTTTCTCACAAAACCAAAAATAATCCACCAACACTGAGAAAGAAAACCAGGATGGAGTATTTGGGTTATTTATTTATTTATTTATTTATTTATTTATTTATTTATTTTTTATGTGTAATAGCTCTAGCTGTCCTGGACTCTCTTTGTAGATCAGGCTGGCCTCAAACTCACAGTGATCCCACTTCCCTGGGCCTCCTGAGCGTGTGCCACCACACCTCCTGTTGTTCTCTCTCTCTCTCTCTCTCTCTCTCTCTCTCTCTCTCTCTCTCTCTCTCTCTCCATCCCTCCCCACTTCCTTCCTTCTTTGCTTTGCTTTGCTTTGTTTGAGATGGGTTTCTCTGTGTGGCCCTGGCTGTCCTGGAACTTCCTCTGTAGACAAGGCTGGCCTCAAACTCAAAGATCCACCTGCTGGTGTCTCCCAAGCGCTGGGATTAAAGGCGTGCGCCACGGTGCCCAGCTGGGAATTTATATTCTTGAGTAGTGAGGGAGGGAGGAGACCTCGTGGGAAAGAGGTGAGAGAGCAGGGACTATGTACGGAAGGCATCCATGGTGGAGGTAGTAACCGCACAAGGGGAGCACATGAAGCAGTACTGAGACTCACACAGGCAGCACAGGCAGGGCTTCCTGCACCTCAGTGCTGAGGGTGGCTATGTGCATGGTAAGAAAGCACTGCGGCTGCACGCACCCAGCTCTTCACTGGAGTTTCTGGGCAGCTGCTCTGTCAGTGAGCTCCTTGTACAGGGCCACTTTGATGCCCTAGGATTTGGACTTTATTTAAGGGACTCACCAGAGGGTTCTGAACATAAAAAGTGGGAAGGAATTGGGGGCAAGATCCCAACAGAGACTACAAGGTGAGAGCAGGAAAGTGGAGGGGGCAGTGAGTTGAGTGGAATCACAGAGGGAAAAAGCTCTGTGTGTGAGCAACAGATACCCAACAGAGTAGTGAGTGCTTCATTTCTCAGTAGTTCCTTAGAGTCCAGAGAATGGCACAGCATGGGGCTTATGGTGGGGCCATAGTTAGACTTTGGAGTCCCCTTGGGTAGCTACAGACAGAGGCATCTTACATCTGAGCCTCAATACCCCTTCCCTAGTGGCTCCCTGGTCTTTGCCATGCACGGTCATTGGAGATGCAATAAGGTTCCCCTCGGGATCCCTGCACAGGGCCTAGGGAAGATTGTTGTCTTTGGTACTTGTGGGTAGGGGTAGGGGACACGGCCTGATGAGCCAGATTAACTTCTTGGCGTGGCGATTCTCAGGCATGAGTTTGATAGCGAGAGGATCCCTGAGCTGTCTGGCCCCGCCTTCCTACAAGACATCCACAGTGTGTCCTCCCTCTGCAAGCTCTACTTCCGGGAACTGCCCAACCCCTTGCTCACCTACCAGCTCTATGGGAAGTTCAGTGTGAGTAAGGGAACTGGCTAGGGCAGGGGGGGTGGCGAGGGGGTTGGGGTGTGGGGGTAGGGAGCCGCATGTGGCCCAGCACCATCATGCCTGTCCATCATCTCAGGAGGCTATGTCAGTGCCTGGGGAGGAAGAACGCCTGGTGCGAGTACATGACGTCATCCAGCAGCTGCCTCCACCACACTACAGGTAAATGGGCAGGGTCAGAAGGGCATATCGGGATGCAGAGGACGGAAGTTAGTAGTTATCTGCCACTGCTTCTGTCCCCAGGACCCTGGAGTACCTGCTGAGGCACCTGGCCCGCATGGCAAGACACAGTGCTAACACCAGCATGCACGCCCGCAATCTGGCCATTGTCTGGGCACCCAACCTGCTACGGTAAGCTTCCCTCCATGGGTAGACTCCATTCAGAAAAGAGCATGAGGAAAGACCTACGGGGGCCCATGTGAGCATCTGGGGAGAATCAGAGCAGACAGAAAGAGCAGAGGACAAACCTGTGGCAGACGGGCCTGGTGACTGGAGGGGCCCCGCAGAGATCTGTTGGCTCTAGTCATGAGTGAGCAAGGGTGGGGAGCAGAGACAAAGTCACAGATTGTAGACAGATAGAAGTCAGCAAGGGCTTCACTGTGGTTCTCTAAACTGGGAAGCCTCACTGACTCAGGGCTGCACAAGTTCTCTGAGGGACAGACTGCTGGGGGCAGGAAAGGGGTACTATGACTTTCACATGGAATGATTGGAGACTGGGCTAGACTGCCAGTCAGCTTTCTGTAACTATAAGATACCAATGGTGGTTAGCTTATGAAGAGGAAGGATTTGTTTAGAACAGTTTTGCAGATTTCGGTCCACAATCGGCTGACTCCATTGCTTTGTCCTTGTGACAAGGTAACACAGTGGAAGTATGTGGTAGAATTAATGCACAGCTCATGGCCAAGACACGGGAAGAGTTAGGGGGAGCCAGGACCCCATGACTGTCTGAGAGCATGCCTCCAGTGACTTAAAGATCTCTCCCACCAGTTCCCATCTCCTAAATCCCCATCTTGGGAACCAAGTTTTATTATATGGGTATTTGTGGGGATCCTTTCCCAAACTATACCAAGTAGCATTGGGGGAGGAGATGGTGTTGTTAGAATCTGGGTGGGTTTTCGGAGGTTCAAGTGCACTCAGTGTTGCTGACAGATTGGATGTGGTTTTGAAGGAAAGAGCGTTCAAGTACAGCCAGAGCCACTTGAACAGGTTTGCTATCTCTAGGGATCTTTTCCATTAGCACCCTATACTGCCAACCAGGCCCAGAGTACATGTATGGTCTTACTTTCCCCAACTCCAGGTCTATGGAGCTGGAGTCAGTGGGGCTGGGTGGGGCAGCTGCCTTCCGTGAGGTCCGGGTGCAGTCCGTGGTGGTGGAGTTCCTGCTCACCCACGTGGAGGTCCTGTTCAGCGATACCTTCACCTCTGCTGGCCTGGACCCTGCAGGTATGTCCAGCTCATCCCCTGACGTCATGGCTACTGCCCCTCAGTATCAGGGCTGCAGTGGGAGGGCAGGTGGGCTCCTGGCCCTATCCCTACTCCACTGACTAGACCTCCCCCGCAGCTCCTTGAGGACCCCACCCTGGCCCATCCCTCCCCGCGCCCCCCTCCTTCTCATTTCAGCTCCTACGCCCAGGATCCCCACTTCTTGGCCAGGACACCGTTCTTGTTCTTCCTTCACCCCTTATAGCTCCTGGGGGCGCGTGGGGCCTTGGGTCCACCTGGGAGGAGGTGGGAGGTCCCCAGACTTGACCCCACCCTGGCCCTGCCCAGACTCCCTGCCCTGCCCCGGACCCCAGCCCAGTCAGGATTCTGCTCGTCGGAGGGCCCTCTGGCCCGAGGTAACTGACCAGAGCCACTGCCCTTGCTGGCTGCTGGGAGCTGCCTTCTCATCAGCTCGTTCTGCCTCACCCCTCTTCCTTACCTGCCTGCTGCCCCTCCCCCCAATTCCCGCCTGATCTACACCGGCCCCCTGCCTTGCCAGCCCGGGTGGGCACGCTGCGGGGCCGGGGCTTGGGCTGTGGCGCTTGGCTTTGCCTGTAGTCTCAAATGGCCCAAAGCTTATAGCTGTCCCCTTTTCGACCTCTCCAGGTCGCTGCCTCCTTCCCAGACCCAAGTCCCTTGCTGGGAGCAGTCCCTCCACTCGCCTGCTGACACTGGAAGAAGCCCAGGCACGAACTCAGGGCCGTCTTGGAACACCGACGGAGCCCACGACTCCTAAGACTCCAGCCTCACCCGTGGAAAGGTATGCATGGGATGCTGTGAGGGGGATTAACCTGGAGGCCCTGGTTCCTCAGACTACCCACTCTACTCTCTCACCCCAACTCCAGAAGGAAGAGAGAGAGAGTGGAGAAACAAAGGAAGCCTGGGGGTAGCAGCTGGAAGACATTCTTCGCTCTGGGGCGGGGCCCCAGCATACCCCGGAAGAAGCCGCTGCCCTGGCTGGGTGGCAGCCGAGCCCCACCACAGCCTTCAGGTCAGAGACAGAGATGTAGCTGTGGGGTGGCGGGAGTAGCTGTAGTGTTGGAGAGGTGTGTGACTTCTCTTACTCCTCCCCACAGGCAGCAGACCCGACACTGTCACTCTGAGATCTGCCAAAAGTGAGGAGTCTCTGTCATCCCAGGCCAGCGGGGCTGGTGAGCACACAGTGGAGCCCACATGGACCTACACTGAGCTGGGAGGAGCTGAGGCCCTGGCCTCATCTTTAAATGTTGTACTTCAGATTGGTGGAGGGGGCCTTGGGTTTTTTGTTGTTTTGGTTTTGTTCTTGCTTTGAGATTAGGTCTTGCTAATGTTGCTCTGGCTGGCCCAAAACTTGCTATATAGCCCAGGCTGGCCCCACAACTCTTGAGAACTGAGAGTACATGTGTGAGCCACTAGATCCAAAAAGGGCCTTGTTTTTTGGAACAAGGTTTCTCTGCGTAGCCCTGGCTGTCCTGGAACTCCTCCTAGACCAGGCTGGCCTTGAACTTGCAGATTCTGCCTGCCCCTGCATCCTGAGTGCTGAGAGTAGATGAATGTACCATCACCACCTGGTGGGATTTAAACTTTTAAAACCAAGGCCTTAGGTGTAAACTAGATAAATTTTAGGTACAAATTAGATATAAATTGCTGTTGATAGTGCACATGGTATTCATTGGCTCGTGTAGGGTCTTTTGTTTAGTCATTCCTTTTAAAAAGATTTAAATAATATTACAACACCCCCCCAAACTTCCTGGATGTAATTAAAGGAGCCCCACTCCATGCCTGAGAGTCTTTCCTTCCCTGCTGTTGCCACTGACCAGGCATCCTCTTGACAGCCATCTCCCTCCTTCTGGAGGCTTCCTCACATGGGGTGTACATGTGAGAACCCTGTTGCTCAGTTTCAGTTACTTTGAAGCATTTGTGAGCAGCATGGGAAGGGGAAGGCATCCTGCACGTGCAGCATGACTTTGTCACCACCCAGTCAGAAGACCATCTGT
The DNA here is from genome assembly GCF_011064425.1 of Rattus rattus. Taxonomy (NCBI): domain Eukaryota; kingdom Metazoa; phylum Chordata; class Mammalia; order Rodentia; family Muridae; genus Rattus; species Rattus rattus. The sequence goes on from NC_046155.1 coordinate 165,484,334, forward strand.
GCTGCGCTGGCCAATACAACGTACTGCCTCCCACTGCTCCCCCCTCCTGTGTGTGTGCGAGTGTGCACACGTGCACTGTTCTGCAGGGTCAGCATGTAGCTTGACAGGATCAGAACAGCCAATGGTTCCAGGGGAACGATCCGTCTAGAAGCCCTGCACAGTACATGATACCTTATTGTTCTCACGCTTCACAGGTTATGCTGTCACCAGACCCCGTCTTTGCTCTGGGTCTGGACCAGCTCATAGTTTTGTCCTGCTTCTCATGGTTGCAACAGCTCTAAGTCAGCTGGGCATCCTCAGGGAGCTTCTGGCTTTCTTCCACATTGTTTCTGCCAAGTCGCGTCCCGTCTTTGCTGATGTATGGGTCTGTAAGGTTCTGATCTCTAACTGTAACACCCTCTCCAACAGGCCTCCAGAGGCTGCACCGGCTGCGACGACCCCACTCCAGCAGCGATGCTTTTCCCGTGGGTCCAGCACCTGCTGGCTCCTGCGAGAGCTTGTCCTCTTCTTCCTCTTCCTCCTCCTCTTCTTCCTCCTCCTCCTCCTCAGAGTCCTCAGCAGCTGGCCTGGGGCCACTCTCTGGCTCCCCCTCACACCGCACCTCAGCCTGGCTAGATGATGGCGATGAACTGGATTTCAGTCCACCCCGCTGTCTGGAAGGACTTCGGGGACTTGACTTTGATCCCCTTACCTTTCGCTGCAGCAGTCCCACCCCAGGGGACCCTGCACCTCCTGCCAGCCCAGCACCTCCAGCCTCAGCCTCTGCCTTCCCACCTCGGGCAACCCCACAGGCCCTGTCACCCCATGGACCCAAGCCTGCTTCACCCACCGCCCTGGACATCTCCGAGCCCCTGGCTGTATCAGTACCACCTGCTGTCCTGGAACTGCTGGGGGCTGGAGGAGCACCTGCCTCGGCCACCCCAACACCGGCTCTGAGCCCGAACCCGGGATTGCGGCCCCATCTCATCCCCCTGTTGCTGCATGGAGCTGAGGCCCAGCTGAGTGACACGTGCCAGCAGGAGACCAGCAGCAAGCTAGCGCCAACCCGGGGAGCTCCAGGCCAGCACAGTGAGTCTTGTTCAGTAGACCCCACTCACTGTGGGCCCAGTCAGTCCCCAAGCTGCCCAGGACTCAGCTGACCCCCTTCCCATTCCTTTCTGTATTGTAGGTCCTGGCGGCATGGATTCACCATTATTACCCCCACCCTTGTCTCTGCTGCGTCCTGGAGGGGCTCCGCCCCCACCCCCCAAGAACCCAGCCCGTCTTATGGCCCTGGCCTTGGCTGAGCGGGCTCAGCAGGTAGCAGAACAACAGAGCCAACAAGGGCAGGGGGGCACCCCACCTGCTCCCCTCTCCCCCTTCCGACGTTCACTGTCCCTGGAGGTGGGTGGGGAGCCTGTGGGGACTTCAGGGAGTGGGCTTCACCCTCCGTCCTTAGCCCACCCAGGTGCCTGGGCTCCAGGTCCCACCCCTTACCTCCCAAGGCAACAGAGTGATGGCAGCCTGGTAAGAAGCCAGCGGCCCTTGGGGACCTCAAGGAGGGGTCCCAGAGGGCCTTCCCAGGTCAGTGCCCATCTCAGGGCAAGTGGGGCTTACAGGGATGCTCCAGAGATGGCAGCCCAGTCACCATGTTCTGTCCCCTCACAGGGTTCTAACCCCAGCTTCTTCTCAACCCCCCGAGAGTGTCTGCCATCTTTCCTTGGCGTCCCCAAACAAGGCTTGTACTCTCTGGGTCCCCCATCCTTCCCACCTAACTCTCCAGCCCCAGTCTGGAGGAACTCTCTGGGTGCGCCCCCAGCACTGGACAGGGGAGAGAATCTGTACTATGAAATTGGGGTAGGGGAGGGGACCTACTCAGGCCCCAGCCGGTCCTGGAGTCCGTTTCATTCCATGCCTCCCGACAGGCTCAATGCCTCATATGGTATGCTTGGCCAGTCACCACCACTCCACAGGTCCCCTGATTTCCTGCTCAACTACCCCCCGCCCCCCTCCTGCTTCCCACCTGACCCCCTTACTCACTCAGTTTCCCAGCACCTTGCCCGGCGTCCCACCCGACCTGAGCCCCTCTACGTCAACCTAGCCCTAGGGCCCAGGGGTCCTTCACCTGCCTCCTCTTCCTCCTCCTCGCCTCCTGCTCACCCCCGAAGTCGGTCAGATCCTGGGCCCCCTGTTCCCCGCCTCCCTCAGAAACAGCGGGCTCCATGGGGTCCCCATAACCCCCATCGGGTGCCTGGACCTTGGGGCTCGCCCGAACCTTTCCTGCTTTATAGGGCAGCCCCACCATCCTACGGGAGGGGAGGGGAGGTCCGAGGATCCTTGTACAGAAATGGAGGACACAGAGGGGAGGGGGCTGGCCCCCCTCCTCCTTACCCCACACCCAGCTGGTCCTTAAATTCAGAAGGACAGACCAGAAGTTACTGCTGAGATAGGACCAGGAAAGGACCCTCCCCGCATTGGATCTTGGCCCAAGTCAATCCCTTGTTTTGTATTTTCTTGAGCTCACCACCCTACCCCAGGTTTCTAACTTTGTAACTTGCTCTGATGTGGGTCCCTAACTCCAAAATCATTGTGTCCCGATCGTGGATTGCAGGACATGACCATCCCCCACCTCCCTCTTGGGGCCCTTGCACAATGGGGGGCAAGGCTGAATCACTGTCCCCCTCCCTCCAGGAGCCTCCAGCCCTGTACATGGGGTGGGGAGACAGTTCTTGCCCACCTCTCCCCATGCACCCCACCCATTAAGCCACCTGATGACATTAATGAATAAAAATGACAGAAATTTGTTGCTGGAGCCAGTGAATGATGACAAACTGCGGACTTTCCATGCTCTTTGCTTTGAGGCAAACATTGAGGGTTGGGGTCAGTCTTGAGAGGGCGCCCTAGGAGTCTGGGCTGAGAGTAGGACTCAGCCCAGGCTTGTCTTCGAGGTTGTACTTATTCTGCATCTCTGCCACGATCTCCTCCAACAGATCCATCCTGGGCAGCAGTAGGGGAGACACAGACCTGGGCTCAGTTCAGGGATGAGGGAGGGACCCGGGCTGCCCACCACAGCCTGTGTTATCTCACTCCTGTAGGCTGGAGAAGAGACTGCCTTCTGTCAGCTCACGATCCTCACTAGCAGGTTTCTGCAGGAGGAAAGGTTGGTGCTGCCCACAGCTGCCCTGGAGGTCAGAGCCGGGGTCTTTGGGCCTCTATGGCCTACCCTGGCAGCAGCTTTCAGGGTGATGAAGCCTCTTTGTTGGCCACATACAGGGGTGGACTCCCTGGGCTGGGGTTCAGGATAGCAGCCCCATGTGTGCTACAGCGGCCCCTGCAGAGCTTAGACTCTGACAGAACTTCCTCCCCATGGGGAGGCTGCTCAAGGAACCACAGGTCAGAGCGGAGGGAACTGGGAGACTTCTGGAGGCAGGGGCTGCTGGTTTAGCGTGGGGTAGGGGTATCCGTACTATTGAGATGGGCTCCGGGCAACAGTGTGGGCTGGGGCTGGGGCTGGGGCTGGGGCTACGGCTACTGCCTAGAGTCAAGCTACTGCCGGAGTCCCAGGCTGCATTCTGTTGGCCCCTACCGTGACCTGTGGTCTCAGGAGTCTCCAGAGCCTGCAGAAAACAATGTCTGGCATGGTTGTCTGGATCCCCAAACTGCCCTTGGTTCTCCAGACCATTCATTCCCTTGCTTCCTACCTGAGAAGGGTCTGGGAAAGGGAGCACAAGCCTGGATCTGGCCCTGGCCCTGGCCCTGGGAGCCCCTTCACAGTACAGATGCTCTGGGGACACAGACCAGATGGTTGGAATTTGGTGCACACTGCCACAGTCCCCCATTATTGTCCTTGCTCTCTAACCTGGCAGGGAACCCAGGGTTACAGGAGACAGTGTTGTCCATTGTAGTGGGGAGCTGACGTTGGGTGCTGAGTCCTGTGGAAAGGAAATGAGATGTAGTGATATGTATGGGCCCTGCCTGGGGTTCTATAAACACCCACGCCACACTGACTTTCCTGTACCTTGGCCATGGCCTTTCGCAACAGGTACCGAGTGCTCTGCAAGCTGCCCCAGCGGTCAGCAGGCTCTAGACCCAGTCCAGCTTGAACCAAGGCCTGGTATGGGGCTGGCAACAAGGGGTCCAGGCCTGGACTCTGACCTGCCTCCAGCTTAGCCTTCACCTCAAGGCCCTCTCCTCCAGCCCAGGGCAGCTCTCCTGTAGAGAGGCACCATGAGGAGACCCACACTAGTGGGATGTTTCTGGGGTTGGGTGTAAGTGCAGGGTAGGTCACTCACCAGTGAAGACCTCCTGGGCCAGGACGCAGAAGCTGTAGAGGTCTGAGGTAGGGGCTGGAATGTCACCACGTATCAGCTCAAGTGGTAGCCATGGGTACAGTTCAGGGGGTGGGGGCAGCCCTGGATTTGGGTCTCTCTGGGGGCAGTCTTGTTGCAGCCTGGGGAGGCCAAAAGGTCTAGTGAGCTAATGGATGCTGGGAGGGACGTAGGGCAGACATGGGGGCAGGCTCTCACCTGGGCTGCAGCCTGGGCTGGTGCAGTGGACGCCCGTGTTCTAGGTGGCTCACCTTAGCCAGGCCTGGCCGCACTAGCTGCACAGCATGGGAACTCAGGCCACCGTGGGCCCAGCAGCGGGACTGCAGGAACAACAGGGCCTCCAACACCTGTAGCAGCAGAGGGCCGGGCAGCAGGCCTGGCAGGGATGGGGGAAATTCCTCATCCAGTCTTGCAGAATGCAACAGGATATAAAGGGAGCCCAGCCACACCGGCTCGAAGAGCAGACTCAGTCTAGACAGGTCCTCTGAGGGGCTCAGTGCCATCAGCAGCAGCAGGCCAGGGTGGTGCAGGATGCTGGGAGGGAACAGAGCAGGCCCTTCACAAACTGTCCCAGTCTGCACAGGGTGAAGACTGTGTCAGGCCACAGGACATCTATCATGGGCCAGGGGAAGACTGTCTCACCAGCCACCACCATATAGGGCACACTGAGATGCCCATCACAGCCTCGCAGTGGCCGAGCCAGCCCCCACCCATACCAACTTAAGACCTTTCCCACCCCTTCCTCCTCTCTAGGCTTACAACACGTCCCACATAGATCTGGGGAGGTGGTGTCATTGCAGCTGGAGGGCACTGTGCTGAGTACTAGGCTTTGGTACCGAGCCAATGCCTAACTACAACTGTGGCTAGCACCACATCCCCGTGGTTATGGGCTGCTGGAATCAGGTCAGCTGGGTAACCTGCAGAGCTGAAGGTCAGCCAATAGCACATCAGGGCTGGATTCAGGGCTCTTCAGCTGCCGTACGGTAACTGGGTGGCCCTTCCACAGGAGGCTGGAGAATGGGCAGCAGGTAGGTGTCATGGGTAGGATTTCCTTGTGAGGGAAGCAGGAGGCAGAGGCTCTCTGAGGGTGTAGAGGAAGCTCTCACTTGGTCATGATGGTATGAGAACTGCTGTCGTAGGTACTGTCAGGCTCACCCTGGGTTGGTACCAGCTCCTTGGGGTCTACTACTGGGATGCCCGTTATCAGTGCTGGTGGCTGCAGGCTGCTCAGCTGAGGGAAAAGAGCAGGGCTTTGAGCACCAAGAGGATGCAGGGGTGGTCACTGCTCTCACATCCACTCCCTCTTACCTGGCCGAATCCCAACGCTGGAGTTTTGGGGGAGCTTCTGATCTGCCCTTGCCTCAGTGCCCTGGAATAAAGGGCAGGCTGAGGGTAAGTGTGAGGTCACGGGGTGTGCTGGCCCCAGAAGCTCAAGGGTATGGACTGTTACCTGTCTGCCTGGACCAGCCTTAGTGAGGGCAGGGAGCCACACAGGCTGTGTCCAGAGCTAGCTTGCAACTGACTCAGGGACCCACTGGGCGCCAACTCCCCACTCTGCACCAGTGCTGACATGTGGGTCCGGCACCACTGCATCAGTTCCAGCACCTGGGTGGGGCACAGGGTCAGCCTCGGAGCACGTGCTGGCCTTGATGGCTCCACTCTGCCCTGGACACAACTCACCTCCCACCTCTGCTTGCTATCACCCTGCTCAGCCCAGTCTCGTGGTGTGCGACCCTGCTGGTCACGCAGACGCAGGTCACCTCCTGCCTGCAGCAGGTGCCACAGCACCAAGCCTCGGCCTGAGGAGGCACCTGCGTGCGTGGGTGTGCTGCCATCGAGGCAGCGGCTAGGACAGAAGAGGAGGGAAGGGCGGGATGGATGAAAACGGGGGGCAGGGAGCTGGATGGGGTCTGAGTGGATGGGAGGAGTCATGTGGGTGGGTCACGTGAGAACACAAGGGATGAGCTGACCTTTGTGAGTTCTGGGAGGCACCAGAGACACAGTCAGTAGCGAGCAACAGGGAGTAACCGAGGACAGGGAGGGCACTACAGGGATAGAAGGGGATTTGTACCCTGGGAGTGTTGGGTATAGGGACCTATCCACTCACTGGTTGGGGTTGGCGCCAAAGGCCAGTAGGAGGCGCACAGCGGAAGTATGGCCCAGTAGTGCGGACAGGAAGAGCGCTGTCTGCCCAGCAGAGTTCTCTCCATCTACCTGGACCACTGAGGGACAGAAAGCTTAAGACTGCACACTCTCCAGATTCCTAGAAGTCTTTCCAGCCACCAGGCAGCACACATCTCATGTATTCCAGACTAGCCTGGAACTCAGTATGTACCCAAGGATGGCCACGAACTTGTGCTTCTCCTGTCTTGAGTGCTGGGATCTACAGGTGTGTGCTACCATGACTGGTACAGAGCGCGCGCAGGAGCCAACCCAAGACACTGAGCATTGTAAACACCACTCTCTTACAGCCCCAGGCCTTAGGCAAACACGCCAGTCAATTCCAGCCTCCGCTGTCTGTCTTCAGCTCCGTGCTTGATCTGCCCCTTTCTTCACCCATCCCACTGTCACCTCTGCTTCTGCCCTAGCCATGGCCCATGGCCTCGAAGCTAGCACACCAATGCCTTGATTTCAGGTTCCACTTCTGTGCCCTGGAACCAGCACCTCAACACAGTGCACTGGAAGCTCCATAGAGCTAGAACAAGGGGGAGACGCCTGTCTGCCATGACAGTACTTATCCTCCCCAGACCAGAGGTGTCCAGGTCAGGGGCCAAGGGCTGCCCTTCTGGAACCTCTGGGCAGCGCATTCTCGGCCTCACTTTTACTCACAGCTCTCTACCATCTTCTGCAGTGACAACTGGTTTTCCACTCCCAACCTGTGCCCCAAAGTCATCTTCCTAAAACACAAACTGTCACTAGGACTAGACCAAGTTGTTCCAAAATGAAAATACATGGAGAGGGTAAAGCTTGTTTTATGAGGCCAGCCTGGATGGCAGTTTCCAGAACCAGAGAGTAAAACTATACATGAATTCCATTTATGAACACAGAGGTGTAAACCCAACATGTCCCCAGGAAGCAGTCATGACTCAACCTAAGAAAGCCTATCAATGTAGTAAGCTTTCATGGATTAAAGGACAACATTAATATGTCTTGGACAGCTCAGTGGTAGAGCCCCTAGTGAGGAGCTGGGGGCGTGGCTCAGTGGTAGAGCCCCTGCCTAGAATCCTCCAGTGAGGGACTGGGAGTGTGGCTCAGTGGTAGAGCCCCTGCCTAGAATCCCCCAGGGAGGGGCTGGGGGCGTGGCTTGGTGGCAAAGTGTTTGCCTGGCATGAATAAGGGACTGGGTTCTATCTCTAGCACCAGTGGCAAGAAAAAAAAAATCACATTTTAACTTTGTAGATATAGAAAAAGAGAAGTGGATGAAATGTAATACCTGTGTATAATTAGGGAGAAAAAAACTTCGGAAAACATAGATGGGAATTACTAGTTATGATTATATTTATAAATCCCAATAGTAAGCATGATACTCAGTACAAAAACAGATTTGATTCTTCGTTTGTTTGTTTCCAAGACAGTAATCTGTAGTCCTGGCTCTCCTGGAACTCACTCTTAGACCAGGTTGGCCTTGAACTCACAGAGATTGGCCTGCCTTTTCCTCCCAAGTGCTGAGATTAAAGGCGAGAGCTCGAGCCACCACCACCCAAGAGACTTAATTCTTTAAATATAAAAAAACAATGTGTCAGATGGCAACAGTGGTTTGGGAGTTTAGTCTAATACTTTAAGAAAAAAAAATAGTTTTTTTGAGACAGGGTCTCATTAGCACAGGCTATCTCGTAAGTACAGGCTATCTCAGAACAGGCTTCTCCACACTCTCTTTCCTCCAGCCGCCGCTTCCTGAAGAATAGAATGGCACGCACGCCATGTTTTCTCCCTCTTCAACTAACAAAAATACTAAAACCCAGCAAACAATCAGAGCCACTAAGCAAGCTCACACAGTGGCCAGATACACAACTTACAGAAACCAGCGAAACTTGTGACTGCTCGCCTCAATGGGGATTTCCCGTGTCTGGTACCAAGTGGTTTCCCATCCAACACACAACAAACTCCAGCAGCACTCCCTCATCTCCTCAGGCTCTTTATTGTCTGGATCCAATACCTCTTCAGCCTTCTCTCCCTACATCTGGCTAATCACACACATGCCCAGTTTGCTTGGACCTTAGGGCCTTGGCCCAGGCCATCCCAGCGTCCCATAGTCCCTTCCCCCAGCTTTCCGCAAAATGGCGTGCACTGTGAGACTCTATTACATCCAGCGCAACCCCTCCCCACCAACTACATTGTTTCCCAAGGATCCAGAGGCCAGCTTCACCCTGATATCCAATCTCTGACATCAGATCTTGGGAAGCAACAACATAGGACCCTGGACTGTCTTAATTGAAGCTGTCCCTCCACGGTTGGTTGTTTCCCCACACCATACCAGCAGTGGAACCTCACCTCTGCGCAGAAGCCTGGTTAGGCCCCGGCACGGGCCTCCAGCCATTGCTAGGCGATGCAGACGCCCTACCTGGGCATCTGGATCCCTCACGGAGCCAAGCTCCACCGGGAAGCGGGAGGCCTGGGAATGCATCTGCAGTGTCAGCTCCTGGGATGGGGTTAAAGGACAATAGGGCTAGCTGAGAAGGCGACTTGAGAGAGTCTGATGGGAAAAGAGATGTCTGGTAGGCTGGGCCAGGGAGCTGTACATCTGGAGACTGGGAGCCCAAGGGATCAGAAGTGATAAGGGGGAGTTTAGGGCAGGGGCAGGCATTTCAAGGGAAACTCAAGGGCTGCAGGCAGAACTGAGCCTGGGCAAGGCTCTGAAGTATCAAAGGGCTAGGGGGCGCGGGAGGGTGCTGGTGGGGTCTGCGGGCTGGGGACATCTTAGGGTTCCAGAACAGACATGGGGTCTGAGTGAAAGAGGAGGGGGCTGGGGGCTGGACGTGGAGTATAGAGATGATGTGGATGTGGTAAAAATTTGAAGGTCCCGAAATCTCCAAATAGTTCTAGGCCTGGACTCTGGCCCAGATGGCTGGGTACCTACCGTTGGGCGTTGTTGTGAGTGTCACGTGACTGTGGTATAGCCACGGCTGTCTGCACTGGAATTCTAGGTGCAGATTTGCCTGCCGCTTCCTGCTACCTCGCACTTGCGCAGTAGCCTAAGTAGCAGTCCCCGCACCCCAACCCTGCTTCTTCCGGTCTGCCATCTGCCATCTTGTAGCGAAGGGTCAGAGATATTGGCCCAGGAGGTTCAGTTGGCTCTCCTTCCTCCTTGCGTGCTCCAGGACTTCAGGCAGCCAGAGTCTCTTAGTTTTTATTCATTATTTATATTAATTTTATGTTTATGGATATTTTGCTTGTGTGTATGCAAAGGGCAGCACACCGGTTCCTAGTGCCCACAATAGCCAAAAGAGTGGAACTGGAGTTAAAGTGGAGTGTGAACTACCATGTGGGTGCTAAGAATCAAGACACTAGCGGGGTGGGAGGTAGCCCGTGCTCCTAACCGTTCAGCTATCTCTCCCAACTCCCAGCCACACCATCCTGGACCCTCTTAACCTCGGTTCCGTGTCCTTTACTGTCTTCCCATGTGCACCCGTAACTATTTCCAGGCTCTTCCCTGAGCCCCATCCCTGAAACCTTTCAGGACGTCTCCCTTTAGGCATCACCTGGACTGTCAAGGCTGGCTCCATTCAGTTTTAGATGGCTGTCTGGCCCAATTACGATATGCACCAAGGAGTTTTGCCTAACTTGCCTCTGCTGGTACCCTTGCCTTTCTCTGGCCCACCCTCTACATGGTAGAGGAACCTGTTGCCACGTTCCCTCTGCCTGTATCTCCCATGATTCCTTGTTGCCTCTGGAGCACAGAGCAAGTCCTCACGCTGCACCACCAGGCTTTCTCTGTACTTCCTTTTTTTTTTTTTCTTTTCTTTTTTTCGGAGCTGGGGACCGAACCCAGGGCCTTGCGCTTGCTAGGCAAGCGCTCTACCGCTGAGCTAAATCCCCAACCCCTCTGTACTTCCTTTTATCCTTAGCTCCTCACTCCTCAACCTGAACCATTTTCTGTGGGTTTTTCTCTAATTTTTTTAAATGTATTTACTGTATGAGTCCTCTGCTGCATATACATCAGCAGGATAGAAGAGGGCATCGGATTTCCATTACAGATGAGCCACCATGTGGCTGCTGGGAATTGAACTCAGGACCTCTGGAAGAGCAGTCAGTGCTCTTAACCGCTGAGCTGTCTCTAGCCCCTGGTTTGGTTTTTTGAGACAGGTTTTCTCTGTGTAGCCCTGGCTGTCCTGGAACTTGCCCTGTAGACCAGGCTGGTCTTGAACTCAGAGATTCGTCTGCCTTTGTACGCCAAGGGCTGTGATTAAAGGCGTGGGCCGCCGCTGTGGGACTCTTTGTAACTTTTATTATTATTTGCGGTGCTGCAGATAGAATTCTTGTGCATGTTAAGCACGTACCCCACCATTGAGCCATACTCCAGCTTTTCACTGGACGACTCTAGGCAAGTGTTCTACCAGTGATCCATGTCCTCAGCTCTTGGGTTTGCTGTTGTTGTTGTTGGTGGTGGTGGTGGTGGTGGTGGTGGTTGTGATAGTCTCACTGTAATACTCTTTCTTGCCTGTGCTTCCAAGTGCCACATCTGTTTAAGGCAGCATCTCTCACTGGGACCTGGGGCTCATCAACAAGGCTGTCTGACCGGTATCTGTGTCTCACCCCGTACCCCCACGCTTGGAGTTTTATGTGGGTGCTGGAGATTAAAGTCAGGTCCTTGCATTTGTGCACCAGACATTTTGCTGACAGAAACGTCTCCTCGGCTTGCTCATCGGTGGACTGAAGGAATGGTCCACCCGTCCTGAGCAGCCATTTGCCTTAGGTCATCAGTGTCTGCTGCTCACCTGTGCTGTTTATTTCAAATCCTCTGAGATGGAAAGAATTCTTGACTAGATCCCTGACTAAGTTCACTGAAGGATTAATGACCTCAAGTCATTCCCATCCTGGGCGCGCTCTCTCTCTCTCTCTCTCTCTCTCTCTCTCTCTCTCTCTCTCTCTCTCTCTCTTTCCTCTTCTTCCTTCTTCTCACTCTGTAGTAGCTCATGACCCTCCTGCCCCAGCCTCCCAAGTCCTGGGATGACAGGAGTGTGTCACCATGCAGGACTAAAGATCTCTTGAGGTTCAGGCACACCCTACCTGCCCAAGCTCTAGTGGCCAACGCCAGGATCAGCCCTTCCCCCAGGAGGCAGCTTCGGAGAAGAACAGACAGCGGCAGGGCTCAGGACCTTTATTGAGCACACGGCCCCTGATGGTGCTGACGGAGAAACCCTAGGCTTTCCTTCCCAGCAGCCTCCGCCACAGTTCTTGGCTGAGTAGTGCCTGCTCCCTCCGGGCGCCCTGCAGCACACTCCTGTTCTCCTGGGCTCTTCGGATCAGGTAGGGTATCACCTCCTCCAGGCAGCCATAGGGGATAGACTTATATACCAGGTATCCAGCTTGCCCTGTTCGGGAGAGTGTTGGCAGAGTGTGGGGCTCAGAAGGAGACGTTCCTGGGTATCAGCAGCAATCACTACTTCCCTTGCTCAAAACAGGGCAGACTAAGTGTGTTAGACACAATTCATTACTAAAGCACTACGGCAAACATTTAAAAGAAATAACTTTCTTCTTCTCCCTCTACCCATCCCCTCCCACCTTTCCTTCCGTCCTTTCTGACTGGTGGTTATAAGATTGGTTTTTATTAGGTAGTCCAGGCTAGACTCCAACCCAAATCCTTCCGCCTCAGCCACTTGAGTGCCAGAATTACAGGTTTGCACCACCACACCCAGGTGTAAAAAAAAAAAATAGAGACACAGGAAGCAACCCTTCCCTGAAGAAGAAATTCTATTGCTGTTGGAGAACCTAGCATGTTTTGAGACTAGGTGAGGCTGTGACTTGACTGGGCTGGGAGTGATTAAGGACTCTGACCTGTCCTATATTAGGCTGGAACTCAGAAAAAGTACCTTCTGAGTGAGTGAGTAGGAAGTCACCCTCGCACCCCTCAACACCCCTAGAGAATGTGTTAGGTCAGAAGAAGCCAGAAAAATTCATCACTGCTTGGTTGTGTTGTGGGGGAGGGGGGCGTGCCTTTAATCCCAGCCCTCCGCCCCCGCCCCAGAGAAAACACAGAAGTGTTTCTGTGAGTTTGAGGTCAGCCCAGTTGACAGAGTGGATGTTAAGGCCAGGCAGGGATACATTACAAATCCCTGTCTCAAAAACAAAAAACAAACAAACAAAAAAACCCAACCAACCAACCAAACAAACAAACAAAAAAAGTAAGGGACTGGAGAGATGGCTCGGTGGTTAAGAGCACTGACTGCTCTTCCAGAGGTCCTGAGTTCAATTCCCAGCAACCACATGGTGACTCACAACCATCTGTAATGGGATCTGAAGCCCTCTTCTGCTGTGTCTGAAGACAGCGTATGGTGTACTCACATACATAGGATTTTAAAAAAGCAAACAAATAACAAAAAAACACTACATGTGTAGATTGAGATTGAGAGCAAAGTGGTCTTTGAAAACACACCTCTGTGTTGTGCAGTGTGTGTGTGTGTGTGTGTGTGTGTGTGTGTGTAGATCAAACCTGTGGGGTTCGGTTGGTCTTCTCCTTTTTACCTTATGTGAGAAGGACCTCTTTGCTGTGTGTGAAAGTAGGCTAGTTGGGCTACACACTTTTCGAGAGACTCTTGCCTCTGCCACCCATTCCCATAGGTGTTCTAGGATGACAGACATTTGCACCACTGTCTGGCTTTTGCATGGGTTCAGGAGATGTCTTCAGGGCTACACAGTAGGCACTTTACCCACTGAGCCATCCTCCCAACAATAAAGAGCTTTGGCCATCCTCAACACCCCTCAGAAGGAGAGGAATCTGCCATAAGGCCCTAGGGACACAGTCAGGACCTTAAATAACACAGGTAAAATGGCACCATACAAAAGAACCCCAGCACAAATCAGGAGAGGAGACACAGGGCACAGGCCTGAAAGGGCATCAAATGTTGGAACAGTCTAGAAGACTGGTTTGTAAGGAACTGGAGGAGGCCACTGCAGGTTCCATGAGAGAGGGGAAAAGGCAGGAGGGACCTGGCTGAGAAGGGGTGGGGTGGGGTGGGGTGATGAATGGTGGGGATGGATGGAAATGGAGGAGGACCATTCACATACCTAATGCCAGGGAGACGTGGTCACACATGCCCAGAAGTTGCCCGAAGCAGACAGGCCCATCCAGAGGAATGCCCAGCTCCCACATGCTGCAGAAAGGGTCACATTGTCAATCCAGAGAGTGGCTAGATCTAGAGAACAAGTCAGCCATTACCCACCAAGAATTCAACTGTGGAAGATCAGCTGGCCCAATGGAGCCACAGTTCCATGCTCACAGATTTCAACCAGGGATCAGATAGGAGAAACACCTATCTGACTTGGAACGCCTGCGTTGTTCCCTGGTAGATTGGCCTTACAGGGTAACTGTCTGGGTGGCATTTGTATTCCTTATTCTAGGCATTATTAACAAGCCTGGTGACCTTAAGCATACAGGAAGATGCCCATGGCTCAAAAGCAAATATTCAAACATCACATCATCTGATACGAGGGATGTGAGCATCTGAAGATTTTGGTTTCCATGGAGATGGGTCCTAGAACAGAATTTCCACAGATTCTGAGAAATGACTCTATCCCCAACCTCAATGATAAATAACCGTTGCAGGGCTGGAGAGATGGCTCAGTGGTTAAAAACACTGACTGCTCTTCCAGAGGACATGGGTTTGACTCCCAGCACCCACACTGCAGCTCACAGCTGTCCCTAAGTCCAGCTCCAGGGGATCTGATGTCCCCTTCTGGCCTCTGTAAGCACCAGGCATGTGCATGGTGGACACACTGATGCAGGAAAATATCCAAACATGATATCTTCAAAATAAATATTAAATGACATTTAATAAAGAGCTCTTCTTTTGCAGAGAACCCCAGTTCAGTTCCTACAACTGCCTACAACTTCGGGTCCAGAGGATCTGATGCCCTTTCTGCTTCTTGCATTCATGGGTGCACACGTACATACACCCATATAATAAAAATCAAGGGGTTGGGGATTTAGCTCAGTGGTAGAGCGCTTGCCTAGCAAGCGCAAGGCCCTGGGTTCAGTCCTTAGCTCCGAAAAAACAAAAAAATACAAAAAACAACAACAACAACAACAACAACAAAATCAAATCAAATAAGCAATCACAACCCCCATGAACTCTCTCTTTAATTTTTTTTATTTATTTTGTGTGAGTATGTGTCTTCAGACACAACAGAAGAGGGCATCAGATCCCACTACAGATGGTTGTGAGCCACCATGTGCTTGCTGGGATTTGAACTCAGGTCCTCTGGAAGAGCAGTCAGTGCTCTTAACCACCGAGCCATCTCTCCAGCCCTCCCAGGAGCTCTCTTGAGTCTCAGCTGCTTTCTGGAATCCTCAGTACTCCCTAGGTTACAGTATATATGGGACAATGCCCTGTCACACCTGAGCCTATAGGTCACATGCAGGCCTAGAAGGTGTCAATTTTTTAAAAAAGATTGTTATTATGTAACCCATGTAGGCATCATTTTCTTGATCCTCCTGCCCCAGCCTTCTGAGGACTATGATAACAGGTGTGTTCAGAGGTGTGTATCATCATAGCAGGGTGGGATAAAATATCTGCACTGTCCTCCCTACCCACCTTCTCACTGGACCCATTCTTGTCCCTGCCACCCACCCCTCACTGTTTTGTGGACACAGGAAAGGGATGGGGCTTCTTAGAGACTCTGGTTTCCCACCCCTCAACCTCATACCGCCTCGTTGCCTGGCGAATGGATTCTTCATTGTGGGAAGCCACCATGAGGTGGCACCGGGCACCGTGGTTGGACACGCGGCGCAGCATCAGCTCCAGACAGCGGCTGTAACTGAAGGCAGAAGCTGTGCTCAGCTCATCTAGGAGTGAGGACAGAGGGTTGGAGTGCCTGCCCTCCCTCCTTTGTTCTAGGCACAGGCTCCTCAGAGCTGTCTCCCTCTCTGGTAACCTCCTGAGTTCCCCTCAGGGTAGTCAGGATGGGGGATGGGATGAAACAGTTTTCTCACACAGTTTCACTCTGTAGCCCAGACCTAGAATTTATGACCCTCCTGCCTCAGCCTCCCGTGGACAAGGGTGACAAGCGTGTGCTTCTAAAGGCCAGCAGTGACCGGTCTCTGACCCGATGGCCACCAAGTCCATGGTCAAGATGACATTTGCCCAGGGTTAGTCACTGAGTCAGCAAGGATGGATTTTATTTTATTTTTTTCTTAAATTACACTCTTTTCCTGTGTGTGCACGCGTGTGTGTGCATGTGTGTACATCAGTGGACAACTTGCAGGAATCGGTTGTCTCCTTCTACAGTGGCGGTCCCAGGGACGGATCTGAGACAATCAGGCTTGGTTGGCGGCATGTACCTACCTGCTGAGCCATCTCTCCCGCCCTGTGTTTGCTGTCTTAACTTTTTCTTTCCTTTTTTTTTTATTGGATATTTTTAATTTACATTTCAAATGTTATTCCCTTTCCTGTTTTTCTTCCCTTAAAAACATGATTTATTGTTTTTAAGTGCGTCAGAGTTTTGCCTGCTTTTTGTGTATGTGGGTATGTGAGGTCATCTGGAACTGGAGTTACAGACGGTTGTGAGCTGCCGTGTGAGTGCTGGGACTTGAACCTGGGTCCTCTGGAGGAGCAGCCAGTGATTTCAACTGCTGAGCCGTCTCTCCAGCCCCTGCTTGTCTTCCTTTTCAATATGACACGATGGGGGGTTATGTATCTGAGAAAAATGTTGGCCTGTCTCTGATGACACTGTGGCAGAAGAAGTTTAAGGACTTCTAGTGGGGAAGTTGAGGAAGAAAGGACTCCCAGCCCCCGCCACACACACTGATTGTGAGCTGTGGTTGAAGACAATTGAGGAGTGAAACCCTGGCATGGTAGCTCATACATTTAGTCTCAGAACTCAGGAGGCAGAGGTGGGGGGATCTCTTTGAGTTCAAGACCAGTCTGATCTACAGAACTAGCCCCAGGACAGCCAGGGCTACATAGAGAAACAATGTCTCGAAAAACACAAATAAAACAAACAAACAAACAAACAAACAAAATCTAGATGGGGGTAGGGATGAGTAGAGCACCAGCATCTGGTTCTGGTTTTTGATGATGATGATGATGCAGGGTGACCGGTCACCTCAGGCATATATATATATATATCATGCCTCCCTGGTGCTATGAACTCTGTCCCCTCAAACCAGGAGTTAAACAAACCCTTTCTTCCTTCCTTCACTTGCTTTTGTGAGAGATTTTTGTCAGAGGAGTCAGAAGAGTAATGGTGACATCTAGAGAATGTGACTAACAAGCCAAATGCTCACAATTGGAGAAGGATCCACAGGGATGTTGATAACCTCAGAAAGCAACTAAAGAAAAAATAGACAAGCTATCCCTGCTGGTAGTGGGGACAGTGAAGGAGGAAGGAAGAGGTTGCTGTTTAGATGGGAAACAACAACATCCTAAAACCTTGGAGAGAGGAAGCGACATAGAGACACCAGACGTTTGGCACAGAACCCCATGGCCACTGATAAGCAAGTGAAAGGTTACATTGTTACAGCTGGTGGTGCAAGTTTCAAAACCTAAACTGTGCTCCAGTGTGCTCAAGGTCACCCTGGGAACTTAGCAAGGGTCTGTTTCTAAAACAAAAGTAGAAAGAGGGCTGGGGATATAGTTTAGTTGCAGAATCCCTCCTAGAATCTCTGAGGGGCTGGGGGCGTGGCTCAGTGGTAGAGCCCCTGACTAGAATCCTCCAGTGAGGGGCTGGGGGCGTGGCTCAGTGGTAGAGGCCCTGCCTAGAATCCCCCAGTGAGGGGCTGGAGGTGTGGCTCAGTGGAGCCCTGCCTAGAATCCCCCAGTGAGGGGCTGGGGGGGCTCAGTGGTAGAGCCCCTGCCAGAATCCCCAGTGTGAGGGGCTGGGGGGGTGGCTGGTGGTGCAGCACCTGCCTAGAATCCCCCAGTGAGGGGGGTAGGGGCGTGGCTCAGTGGTAGAGCCCCTGCCTAGAATCCCCCAGTGAGGGGCTGGGGGCGTGGCTCAGTGGTAGAGCACCTGACTAGAATCCCCCAGTGAGGGGCTGGCTTCCTGGTAGAATTCCTGTCAAGTTTAGGTAATCTGCTTTCCCCTAAGAGAAGAGTTACGTTCTATTTTTCTTTTTCTTTTCTTTTCTTTTTTTTTTTTTTTTTTTGTTCTTTTTTTTTTGGCGGAGCTGGGGACTGAACCCAGGACCTTGCGCTTCCTAGGCAAGCGCTCTACCACTGAGCTAAATCCCCAACCCCGTTCTATTTTTCTTATTTGGGGTGTGTGTGTGTGTGTGTGTGTGTGTGTGTGTGTGTGTGTGTGTGTCCCCATTTGTGTTCATGTGCACATGTGCACATGTGTGGGTTGTGGCCCAACGTAAACCTTTGGCGTTGTTCTCAATGGATCTCTACTTTATCACGTGGCCCCCCGGCTCCTGTCTCTGCCTCTCAAGTCTCAATGACAGGTGTCCACCACACCTGCTCAGCTTTTGATATGGGTTCTGGGGGTCTGACCGGCAGCTGCTATGATATGCCAGTGCTTTAACCGCTGGGCTACCATTCCAGGCCCCACCTTGGTTTTTTGAGACAGGGTCATTTTTCACTGGGAATTGGGTTTGCTGATTAGATTAGGCGTGCTGCCAGTGAGCTCCAGAGGTCCTCCTGTGCCTGTCTTTTAATCACTGGGATTACACTAAGAAAAGCCACCATATGTGGGATATGTGCGTGTGTGTGTGTGTTTGTGTGTGTGTGTGTTTGTGTGTGTGTGTGTATGCATGTTTGTCTGTGTGTACATGTGTGTTTGTGTGTGTGCTTATACGTGTTTGTGTATGTGTCTGTATATCTGTGTGTGTGTTTGTGTAAGTGTGTGTGCATCTGTGTGTGTAAGTGTGTTTGTGTGTGTACCTGTGTGTCTGTGTGTGTTCCCTGTGCACACACATGTAGAAGGCAGAGATCAATGTCTTCCTCTATCTCTCTGTGCCTTACAGTTGAAGGCAGGGTCTCTGAACAAGGTCAGTGTCTCGGCTGCACTGACCCCTAGTGAGCCGACATCGTCTTCTTGTCTTGACATGTTATACTTCCTTTTTCCTCTTACAGCCTCCAGAGCCTCTCCCTACCTCCGATTAGTGGCCTCATAGTCAGGCTGGGTACAGTCTTCCTTCCCGTGGAGCTGTGTCACGGATCTCTCCTTGTCCAGATAGGCACCTCTCACCAACTTCACCCCAAATGCCAGGCCAGCCTCGTGTGCTGCCTTAGCATCCCACTCCAGCCGTTCATGAGTGTCCTGCAAGGCGCACGGGCAGACTTGGCCATCGAGTTGTCAAGTCCCCCCTCACAGCCCTCACAGCCCGCACAGCCTGCCACCCACCTTCAGATAGGCCTGGTAAGTGTTCCACACCCACGGGCCCTCTTCCTCAGAGCTGTTCCAGCGCATACCCAGGGCAGCCACCAGCAGGGACAGGGCAGGGTTGATGAACGTGTATTCAGCGTCCACCAGCAGCCTCACATCCTGTGCCCGGGCATGCTGAGGGGCGGAAAGAAAGATGTCAGGGCCAGCCCGGTCCATCGGGTGTGGGGAGCCAGGCCACCCGTGTGTTTACCTGTGCCACTCGGTGCAAGCGGCTGAGGGAGGCCTGCAGGTGTTGATTCTGTTCCGTGCTGAGGCAGGAGAGTTGGAGGTTCTAGGAGGTACCAGAGAATGGGAGACTGTTCAGGACCATAGGCTCCCCTGGGGCCGAGTCCTCCCTCCCACCAGGAAGGGGCATGCATGAAGACTTTAGGGGAAATCAGAAAAGTGGCTTGCAGGACACGATGTCACATGCTTGCAATTTCACAATTTGGGAGCCTGAGATAGCCTGGGCTAGTCTGTCTAGAGAGAAAGAGGGCTAGTTGGACCAGCAGCCGAAGACACCTGCTGCTAAGCCTGAAGACCTGAGTTCAAGTCCCAGGGCCCATGTGGTGGAAGTCACACCTGACAGTTGTCTGACCTCCACTCCACACTGTGTCAGGCATGTACACCAGGGTACACACCCACACGCACAAAACAAAAACCAAAATAAATAAGTGTAGTAGTTTTTTTTGTTTGTTTGTTTGG
Source organism: Rattus rattus (assembly GCF_011064425.1). Taxonomy (NCBI): domain Eukaryota; kingdom Metazoa; phylum Chordata; class Mammalia; order Rodentia; family Muridae; genus Rattus; species Rattus rattus. Next base: position 165,503,869 of record NC_046155.1, read on the forward strand.
TTGTTGGTTTTATGAGACAGAGTTTCTCTGTGTAGCCCTTGCTGTCCTGAACTTGCTTTATAAACCAGGCTGGCCTTGAACTCACAGAGAAAAGGAGGAAGAAAGGGGGGAAAAAGTAAAGAAAGCAAGCCAGGGCTACATAGTCGGTCTCAGAAAAGACATAAGGTCACCACATGAGCCAGGATGGCTGTGCCCACCTGTAATCCTATCGTTCAGGTGGAGGCTGGAAGATTGGGAGCCAAAAGCTATCCTGGGCTACAAAGTGAATGAGAGGCTAGCCTGGGCTATATGAAACCCAACCTTAAAAAGAAAAGGAAAGAGAAAGACCAAACTAAACCAAAGGTCACCCTCTGCAGCAATGGAAGGGGATTTGTGTGGTCCTACTGTGTGTGGGTGCTCAAGTTCATCAAGGGGTAACTTTGCCCCTCTCTGTCTCTGGGACAGGATCTCATGTCACCTGGAATGTACCGTGCAGCCAAGGATGACCTTCACCTTCTGCTCCTTGTGCCTCTGCTCCCCAAGTGCTGGGTTTCTAGGTGTTTACAGCCAACCTGGTTCGATTGGTAGTTTTCATTAAACTTGCATTTTTAACTCCAGAGGCAAAGGTAGTTTAAATAATTAAGACGCCTTAACCTGTGACTCACTGAAGCACTTGGTGGGGGAGGAAACGGGTGTCTACCACCGAAATGCATCACACAATAAGATGGATTCGGGCTGGAGAGATGGCTCAGAGGTTAAGAGCGCTGACTGCTCTTCCAGAGACCCTGAGTTCAAATCCCAGCAACCACATGGTGGCTAACAACCATCTGTAATGGGATCCGATGCCCTCTTCTGGTGTGTCTGAAGACAGGAACAGTGTACTTATATATAATAAATAAATAAATCTTAAAAAAAAATAAGATGGATTCATGGGTGGACAGAGCAGGGACCGATCAGATTTAAAGTAGGTGCTGTTGGTTGTTTCTATCTACAATTCTGCTTCTATTTTTTCTTTTTTTTCTTTTTCGGAGCTGGGGACCAAACCCAGGGCCTTGTGCTTGCTAGGCAAGCACTCTACCCCGAGCTAAATCCCCAACCCCACAATTCTGCTTCTAACAGATCAAAAATATTCAGAAAAAAAAACCAAAAAAACAAAACAAAACAAAACAAACAAAAAAAAACCCCACCAAACTATTGCTGACCTGGAGGTGTTGCTTTAACAGAAGATCTGAGTTCAGGTTACTACTTAGAATTCTAACTTCTGGGGATCTTCCGCTCTTGTGACCTCTGAGAGCACTGTATGCATGTGGTGCACATGTGTATGTACAAGTAAAATAATATATGAAAACAAAAACCTCTGCATCTGCACTGAGCGTAGACGGTCATGCGCTGTCATTATTCCCCGAGGTTGGTTAGTACTGATAAGTTGACACAATCTGGAAACATTTCTAAGACCAGGGTCCTGGCATGCGTGCGGAGGTTGTCTTCCCACCACAGCGGGTGGGACGTGCTCCTTGGTGGGGCTCTTGGATGGTATAAGTGGAGAAAAGGAGCTGGGGGCCAGTGCCTGTGGCTCTCTGCTTTTTGAGCTTAGGTGCCACGTGACCGGCTGCTTTAGTTCAAATCAGTCCTTTCTCCCTTAAGTTGCTTTGGTCAGAGCGTTTTATCACGGCACCAGCAAAAGGCACTGAGACACATCCTTACCAGTTCTGCAGAGCGACTGTTTATGTGATTCATACTTCCCTTGGTGTGGTAAGTCACCCAGAGAGGATGAACATGCACAGGTTATATGCAAAGGTCACGCATGGCAGACCTGAGCACCCACAGGTTTTAGTTGCTTCACTCTGGGTCCTGTGCCACTCAGAGATGGCTGTGTGGCTAAATGTTAAAGGTGGCAGGTATGTGTGAATGATCACTGCATGATGAACTTTCTACTTTTTTATATGTTTTCTCTTCAGAGCTGGGTATAAACCTAGGACCTTGTGAATAGTAGGCAGGGGCTCTACCACTGAACCATGCCCCCAGCCCCTCACTGGGGGATTCTAGGCAGGGGCTCTACCACTGAGCCATGCCCCCAGCCTCACTGGGGGATTCTAGGCAGGGGCTCTACCACTGAGCCATGCCCCCAGCCCCTCACTGGGGGATTCTAGGCAGGGGCTTTACCACTGAACCATGCCCCCAGCCCCTCACTGGAGGATTCTAGGCAGGAGCTCTCCCACTGAACCACGCCCCCAGCCCCTCACTGGGGGATTCTAGGCAGGAGCTCTACCACTGAGCTACATTTGTTGCTCTTTCTATTTTAAAGACAAGATGCTAGTTATTATGTAGCCCAGGCTAGCCTAAGACTTGATATCTTCCTCCTTCAACAACCCAGGTACTGGGTTTCTAGATGTGTACAGCTATGCCTTGCTTCTTAACATTTTGTTATGAAAAATTTCAAACACATGAGACAATAGAAAGAGGCCTGGTATGCTGGCAAATGCCTGTAATGCCAGCATTGAAAAGCTAAAGCAGGAAGATTAGATTGTGTTTTTCAGACCAGCCTGGGCTACATAGTGACCCTGGAGTGGGAGCTAAGGAGATGGTTCAGTGGATAAAGTTCTTACTACACAGGGGTTGGGGATTTAGCTCAGTGGTAGAGCACTTGCCTAGCAAGCGCAAGGCTCTGGGTTCAGTCCCCAGCTCCGAAAAAAAGAAAAAAAAAGTTCTTACTACACCATTGTGGGGATCTGAGTTCTGATTCCCAGCGCCTCATAAAAACGCAGGTGAAACAGCATGTGTGTCTAACCCTGTCGGAGTTTCAGGGATGGTGACAGGTGGATTCTGGGTGCTCCCTGCCAGCCAACGTAGCCATTGCAGTGAGCTCCAGGTTCAGTGCAGACCCCCTGTTAAAAAATAAAATGGGACAGCCAGATGTGGTGGTGTACACACCTTTAATCCCAGCACTCAGGAGGCAGAGGCAGGTGGATCTCTGTGAGTTCCAGGCCAGCCTGCTCTACAGAGTGAGTTCCAGAATAGCTAGGGCTACACAGAGAAATCTTGTTTCAAAAAAAAAAAAAACAAAAAACAAAACAAAACCCAAAACATAAAACCAGGGAGTTTATTAGCCAGGTGTGGTGATACACACCTTGGATGCCAGCACTCAGGAGGCAGAGGCAGAGGCAGAGGCAGAGGCAGAGAGATCTCAGTGAGTTTGAAGACAACCAGGTCTACTCATTCAACTCCAGGGCATCTATGACTGTGCAGAGGGACATTGTCTCCAAACAAAACACAAACAAACCATAAGATGGGGATAGAGGATACATCTGTTGCCAACCTCTGACCTCCACATGTGCACAAGTACACGCACAAACATGCATACACGTGTGCATGCACATACAGAGATATGTGTATACACACACACACACACACAGAGAGAGAGAGAGAGAGAGAGAGAGAGAGGATATTAGAATAATACAAAGGAATGAATGAATTAATGAATGGAAGAATGAATGGATGGATGGATGGATGGATGGATGGATGGATGGATGGATAAATGAATGAATGGCCAGGCATGGTGACAAACATTACTAATCCTAAGACTGGGGAAGCTAAGGAGGAGGATTAAAAATTCCAGGTAGTCTGGGCTATATGGTAAGATCCTGTTTCAAAACACACGCACACACAAAGAAAAGGAGTATCCCATTGGCTACATAAGAGTTCATGTGCAGCAAGCACACACCGGTGTAGCTGCTGACTGATTAAAGAAAACCTATTTAAAAAAAAAAAAGAGTGTAGTGAGAAATCTGGGGTTTTGGTTGCTTCGAAAAAAAATAGATATATTGGGGTTGGGGATTTAGCTCAGTGGTAGAGCGCTTGCCTAGCAACGCAAGGCCCTGGGTTCGGTCCCCAGCTCTGAAAGAAAAAATAGATATATTAAAAGAATATGTTTTCATTTTAATCCCAGGTGTGGGATACAGGGCTGCTTTGCAGCAACTGACTATGATCTGCCTCGTGCTCTTGCAGAAACATGGTTTTGCCAGATGCAGAGAGTTCCTGATTGTGTGAAGTTTGGAATTCTGGGAACTCCTCAGAGGGGATAAATATGCCAGGGCCTGGGGTTGAGGCTGGTGGTTGTTGGTCGCTCGAGGGGTGGGGTGGGTTGTGGTTTGTTAGGGGTCATGCTCAAAGAAGAAACAGAAGGAAAGAAATTAGATTCAGGATTCTCTCCCACCTCTATCCTTCATGCCCTAACCCTAGTGTTAGGACGTGAAACCAGAAGAACCCACAAAAGAGCAAAGACCAGCTATACCAGAAAGAATAGTACAGGCCTATATCTCTAGCAACTTGTGGGGTGGAGGCAGGAACATCGAGAGTTCAAAGTCATCCTTGTCTCTACAGAGAGTTCAAGACCAGCCTGGGATACATAAGACCCTCTCTTAAAAACAAAGCCACCACCATACATACATACATACATACATACATACATACATACATACATACGTTTTAAGAACATACATACATACATACATACATACATACATTTTAAGAACATATATACATACATACATACATACATACATATCCTGCATGCTTGTATGGACACTACATGTATGTGTGCTACCTATGGAGGTCAGGAGGGGGGCTGTATTTTCTGGAACTGGAGTTGTAGATTGCCGTGAGCCAGCATGGAGGTACTGGAAACCAGACCTCTGCAAGACGGCTCTGAACTGCTGAGCCATCTCTCCAGCCTGTGCTTTTGAGGCACGTCTCATTATGTAGCCCAGGCCGACCTCAGTGACTTGATCCTCCTGCCTCAGCTTCCCAAGTGTTGGGATTAAAGGCAAGCATGGCTGTGCTCAGCGACTGACCAATAGGTCTTATTCCTGTCCTGTCCTCTGTGGAGAAAGTGCTGTTGTTCCGGTCCCTCCTCTGGAGAGTTCCTCACCCCTAACACTTCCTGTAGAACTCCCAGAGACCCGTTTTTCTCCAGGTCAACCATGTCCTCAGTGACAAGCACCTGCATTCCTTACCCGACCTGACTCCATGGCTTCTGCCAGCCTCTCAGGGCTCAGTTCCGAGGAGCCTCTTGGTCTTTGGATCCAAGCCGATAGCTCCTTCTGAAATGGGGTGGTGGCTGGCATGGTGAGGGTAGCCTGGTGAGCAGCCACCCCCACATGCCCACCCTCATCTCACTTGTCACTTACACAAAGCCGAGGACTGGTTAGCGCGGTCACCTTCAGCTGCATGAGGCTGTTCCTGGCTGGGCCATGGGCGTCTGCGACAGCTCGTGACAAGTCCACACAGTGCAGCATGGCGCTAAGGTTCCCCTCATACCAAGCTTCACTGCCCGGTCAGTGGAGGTCAGCTTCCAGAGCCTGGGAGCTCCCTTCCTGCCCACCCCATCCTCCCTTCTACCGTTCCTCTCTCTACTCACCTGGTCTTGGCAGCGGAGTCTGGTTCCTCCTCGGTGGGCACTGCCAACAGGGGCTGGAGTCCTATCGCCTGCAGCTGCCGGACACAGCCCCTCACTTCCTCTGCTGTCTCCCCGGCCACAAACTGTCCATAGATGGATGCTCGGAGAAGTGCGCCCGAGAGCCGAGATCCCAGGAGTCGCTGAGACCAGGCCTGAAACTGGGTGACAGGGAGCGCATGCTCAGACTCAGGTCTGGGAGACTCCCGGGCTAGTCCTTGTGCCTACTGCTCACCGCTAGTCCATGAGTGACCAAAGGGGGCCAGGCGCACAGGCGAAGCACCAGCAAAGCCCGTGCCAGTTCTGCGGTTCTCTTGAGATGGAAGGCCCCACCATCAAAGCGCAGGGGCTGCCAGCCACCTGTAGAGGGCTTGGAGTGGCCGTACAGCGGCAGACGCGTCCAGACCATTGTAAGTGCCTGGTTACCACCACACTAGGGGAAGGGGCCAGGCAGACAGCAGCTGTACCAAGTGCCCCTTGCCCAGCTGGGGGGGCAGTGACTGATTAACTGGGCAAATCTTTAGGATAGCAGGCTCTTGGGGTGGGGGTGGAGGGTTAATAATTAATGGTTAGGGACAGAGGTCAGAATAACAGGACATGTACCCCCTCAGTGACAGCCCCCAATAACCTTCAGCCTGACAGCCAACAGACCTCAGTCGTCAGCCTGCATTGCTGAATAAGCAGTTTGGCCCGAGAGCTCGGAACTCCAGGTTCAAGGCAGCTGGGCTTTGCAATTCCAGCTAAGCAACTCACCTGTCTTGTGGCGATGATTTTAATTAACAGGGAGGAGCAGTGCAGACTCATTGCATACACTGCACATAGCCCACGCCCCTGCTGGCCACTCTCAACATGGACTCTACAGAACTTGAACATGGGCATCGGAAAAAAAAAAACAAACCGTCCTTAGTGACCTCCAACCCCAGATGAAAACCACACAAACGTCCACCAAACGGCACTGGGTGATGACATTGAAATGTGTGCAGAGGGACGCAGGCAATGGGTACTCGTCAGCAATGGAAAAATGAGCTATCATACGCCACCAAGTCTTTTATCTATTTTTTAGAGATTATTTTTTTTTTGATGGTTGTTAGCCACCATGTGGTTGCTGGGAATTGAACTCAGGACCTCTGTAAGAGCAGTCAGTGCTCTTAACTATTGAGCCATCTCTCCAGCCCTAGAGATTATTTTTTATTTTATATGTGTGTGTTTTGCCTGAACAAACGGCTACCACATGCATGCAGTGCCCGCAATGGCCAGAAGAGGGCATTAGATTCTCTGGAACTAGAGCTACAGAGGATTGGGAGCGGCCAAATGGTTGCTGGGAACCTCATTTCAGTGCTCTGCGAGAGCAGCCAGTACTTTTAACTGTCAAGCCATCGCTCCAGCCCTGGATTCTTTTTAATTTTTTTATTTGCCAAGTCTGCAAGGTTTGCACTGTAAAACCGTTTCCAAGGACATGCCTCCCCTTAGAGTATTTTTTAAAAGATTTATTTTTCATTATTTTAGTTACGTGTGTGTGTCTCTGTGTGTGTGTATGTGTGTCTGTCTGTCTGTCTCTGTACATAAATGGAGGTACACCTCAGATCCACCCGGAGCTGGAGTTATAGGCAATTGTGAGTCAACCAACATGGTTGCTAGGAACGGAATGAGGGTCCTCTGGAAAAACAACCAGGACTCAAAACTATGGAGTCATCTTTCTAGCCCCCACTACCGTATTAAAACAAACAGGCAAGAGTCTCACACCCAGGCTGACTTTGAGCTCACAGCAATTCTCCTGTCTCACAACACCATGTCTAAGATGTTTTTATATATGCTCATCTCCTCAGAGGATGACAGGCTAGAGACTCTTCAAATTTTGCTGGGTGGAACTCCCTACTGAATAGCTAAGCTGGCCTGGAACTTACGATGTAGTTCAGGTTGGCCTGGAACTCACGATTCTTCTGCCTCAGTCTCCCGAAGGCTGGGAATGTACCACCATGTGAGTCTCATCAGAAATTCCTGAACAAAGGTTTGTGAGCAGACCAGGGAAGATTTTTACTAATAGCACAAAAGCTGTTCTGTGGGAGGACCCAGAGCCCCCTCACAGCTGCTGACTGGATTACATGAGGACAATCACTGGGGGTGAAGGAGATACTGGTCACCCCGGGTTGTTCACTGTTCCCATACAATGGTCTAATCCACTATTTTCCAAAGCAAGACCATGTCATCATCTGCAAAAGCAGGGAAGGCTTTGAGTGACAAAATAACTGGCGAGCTAAGTGACTATAAGAAGACCTTAGAGGCTGGGGACTGGCTCCTCAGAGAGTTCATACCAAGCTTGTGCAAGGCCTAGGACTCTGTCCCCAGCCCCACCCACAAACAAATCAACCCCTGACTCAGAATATAGTTTGGTATGCCGGAAATAACTCATAAATGACATCTGTTGTTGTTACAAAATGGCTTTCATAATTGGATGGCACATAAAACCCGGAAGATGGCCTTCTTGTTTCTTCTGTTAGATTGCCAGTCTAGGTTCCTGCCACCTACAGCCTTAAACTTCTTCATACTGGTCTCAAGAAGGTACCTCCCGCCAAAGTACTCCTGAAATCCTCTGCCTCAGTGCTGGCAGAACCAATGAATTTTTAATATTGGAGTCCAGGGATTGTTTAACTATAAAAGACAGCCCTTCTGACCAGGTTTAGTCCCAGCCCAGATCTAACACGAACCCCCAAGAACTGCATCTGGTCAATGCAGAAACCCCTAGCTACATCAGGTCTTTTCAAACACGCTAGTACCGCCCCCTTGTGGAGATTTAAGGCACCTGCACCAACGACCGCGCTTGCTCATGGAAAGGCTGGTCTCTCCCTTCAGATAATTTCATCCATGCGACGCTCATTCATTATATTTAGCTAGTTGGATACCCTACCCCTAAAATGTTATTGTAGCTGGGCAGTGGTGGCGCCCGACTTCAATCCCAGCACTTGGGAGGCAGAGACAGGCGGATCTCTGAGTTCGAGGCCAGGCAGCTCTACATAGTGAGTTCCAGGACAGCCAGGGCTACATAGTCTATCTCGAAGCAAAACAACTTGTTATTGTAATACCCAGACATGGAGTCACATGCCTGTAATTCAGTACCAGGGACTGCGACAGGAGAATTGAGAGTTTCAGTTCAGCCTGGCCAGGTAGTGAGGCCCTGTCTCAAGAACAGAGATGGCGCCAGGGAGGGGGCTGGGGGAGGGATTTAGCTCAGCGGGGGAACTTTTATCGAGCACGTACAAACCTTGGGCATCACTTAGCAGGGGAAAAAAATCACAGTGGTAAAAATACACATAAATAAAACTTCTAACTTAGCCACTTAAAACAACTCTTTCATTATAATATTTTTAATTATGTGTCTGGGGGTGGATATGTGCTCATATGTACAGATGCCCCAGGAGACCAGAAAAGGGAGTCAGATCCCCTGATCCGGAGTTGTATCTGTGAGCCTCCCACAGTGGGTACTGGAATCGAACCCAGGTCCTCTACAAAGAGCAGTGCTCACTCTTAACTGCTGAACCACTAGTCTAACCTTTAACCATTTCTTTTCCTTTTGGTTTTTAATTATTATTTACACACCCCAACTGCAGTTTCCCCTCCCTCCTCTCTTCCCACTCCCTCCCCACCACAGTGCCTCTGCCTACTTCTCCCTCCCTCCATTTCTCCTGTAGTTTTCCATGCATATCAAGCTACATTAAGACTGGACATCACCCTCGTACGAAGGCTGGACCAGGCAACTCAGTAGGAGGAAAAGGGTCCCAAAGGCAGGCAACACCCCCTGCTCCTGCTGTTAGGAGTCCCTCAAGAAGACCAAACTACACATCTGCAACATCTGTGCAGACGGCCTAGGTCAGTCCTTAACCATTTCTTTTCTTTTTTTTTTTCTTTTTTTCTTTTTTTTTCGGAGCTGAGGACCGAACCCAGGGCCTTGTGCTTGCTAGGCAAGAACTCTACCACTGAGCTAAATCCCCAACCCCACTTAACCATTTCTTAAAAATGTTAAGTACATGCAAGACTGGGGGGCAACCATCACCATACACATAAAATAAATCAAAGAAGCAAATAAATATTTAAAATAAATACAGCCATGTGTATCCATGTGCCCATGCACTCCCCCACACAAAGATCACGGTCCATCATCCACCCCTCTTTTCCTCACCTACTTGCTAAAAAAAAAAAATAGACTTGGTCTGGTGGCTGGAGAGATGGCTCAGCAGTAAAAGAGCCTTGGTTACCTTTCTAGAGGTCCTGAGCTCAATTCCCAGCAACGACGTGATGGCTCATAGCCATCTATAAAGTGATCTGATTCCCTCTTCTGGCCTGCAGGGGTACATGCAGACAGAGCACTCATATACACAAAAAAAGAAAACCAGGTGGGCTGTGCTCACACTGTGAGAAACACTGATTTGAGCACAGGGAACACTCTCTCTTCAAGTCTCTCGTTTTGATTCTTTTGGGACTAACCCCTGAAGAAACATTGCTAGAGCTCAGCGTCATAATTTGCACCTTCTCCACCTTCTGGACAGCTATTGTTGGTTTCGACTTTCTTTGCTGTTTTATTTTTCAGGATTTTTATTTTGTTCATCTTATGATAGTATGTATTTTTATCTTTTGCTACTGTGATATAATTACATCATTGTGCTTTTAAAGTGTATGTGCATAGTTTGTAGGCACGTGGACATGCAGATGCTGTGCAGGCCAGCAGAGGGCGCTCGATTCCCGAGAGCTGGAGGAACAGGTGGTTGCAAGACGCCCTAAGCATTCTGGGACCGGAACTCCTGATTTCTTGCCTCTGCCTCCCAAGTGTGGGAATGTAGCCGGGTAACACCAGGCCCACCTTAGTTTTTCATTTTACGAAGTCCAACTTGTCCACTCTGTAATGTTTACATTTTATTTATTTTGTGTGGCATACACTGTCAGGCGCATAAGCATGCACACATTGCACATGCATGTGTACACACACACGCACGCACACATGCGCAAATAAGTGTGTTGTAAATTATTTTCCAAAGTGTGACATCTAGAATTCCACAGCCCCTGCGTCCTAGCTGCCAATCATGTTCTTGCTTCTGTGACGTCATCATTTAATCATTACCTTAACTCTTCCAGTGTCAACATTTGAGTCTGAGCTTACCCTTTTCTGTCTCTATAAATGTGCATTTTTTAAAATTTGAAAATGAATTAAAGCTACCATACCCTTTAATTCTAAGTATACACCAGTGCATGGTCCCTCAGCTACGCCCATAAATAAAACCGCAAGTGTTCATTCTCTCATAACTTCATCCCTTTGCTACAATCTGTGCCTGTTTGCATGTCAGTGCATATATGTTTCACAAACTGTGGAAGATAAAACAAAAAACAGCTAAGATCTGACATGGTCTATAATTTTGCTTATTAATATTAACTATTTCAGATGTAACAACTTAAAATAAACTGGAGCCTTTGTCTTGTTCTTTTGGATACTAGGGATAGAATTCAGAGCCTTGTGTATGCCAGGCAAGAGCTTTACCACTGAGCCACGCCCCCAGCCCCTCACTGGGGGATTCTAGGCAGGGGCTCTACCACTGAGCCACGCCCCCTTTTAATTCTGAAGTTTTAAAAATTATTATTTGTTTTGAGTCAGGGTTTCACTATGGAGCTCAGAACTCACTAAGTTATAAGCCTCAAACTTATAGAAATCCCCCTGCTTCTACTTCTCAAGCGCTAGGATTAAAGATGTGGGCTGCCATACAGGTTGGATTTATTTTATTTTGAATTGTGTGTTTATGTGTGTTTCTATGTGTGGGTATGTGCACGTAAGTGCAGGTGCCCATGGAGATCAGAAGAAAGAAGCATCAGATTCCCTGGAGATGCAGATGTCGTTGTCGGTTACCTGATCTGGGTGCTGGGAACCAAACTCAGGTCCTCTGCAAGAGCAGTGGCTGCTGTTAGAGCTTCAACCTCTGAGCCATCTTTCCAGCCTCTAAATATTCAGTGGCTTTGAACTTGTGTTTCTCCTCTCTCAGCTTCCTGCAGAGCTGGAATGACAGTGATGGGCCAGTGTGTCCAGCTCTGTGTGTGTGTGTGTGTGTGTGTGTGTGTGTGTGTGTGTGTGTGTGGTGTGTGTGTGTGTGTGTAATGGCAGGGCTCCCACTGGGCTCATCCCGGGCTTGGACCAGGATTTCTAATGAGTCTTTCCTACATCTAAAAATTTTACTTTTGAAAAGTATAATGACCCCCTAAAGTGGATTTCCATTGTTCAAATGTCGTTTCCAAATGACTTTGTCTCTTCGGAGAAGCCCCATTCCAATTAAAGGAGTCTTGGTCATCCCAGATGTCAGCCCGAGTCCTCTTGTCACTTGAACACATCCCCTCACATCTTCTCCTGAAAAAACCCACGTGTTAGTGTCACAGGCGCTCACAGAATGAGCTCAGCAGGCAGGGGATGCATGGGGCCACAGGAGCAAGACATACCAGGGCTGTAGTGTAGTGTGTCGTGAAGAGTCTCACACCAGATGTCCCCTCAGCTCAAAGGGCAGAGAACTAGCTTCCACAGCATCCATGTCTGCTGCCACCTGGTCGTAGATTCCCCTCGGATCCTCATACTGGACCTCAGGCCAGCGAAGCTCATAGGGGTCCTAACAGGCAAGGAGTGTGGTCAGTGCCGCAGAGATGCGCTGTGGGACATCTCTCTGCTCTGGGGACACATGTCCCTGATAACCTCTCCGGGGAAGGAAAATGTTTTAGTCCTGATGATTCTGCACACCAGCTTGCCATGTGCAAGGCCTTGTGTGCAGTCCCCAGGGCCACCGAAGCCAAAGTAGAACCAAAAAGCCACTATAAACCAGGTGCTGTGCCTGGGTCCTTGTAATTCTAGTGTTCTAGCTTTGAGAGGAGGAAAGCCGGGGCTGCATAGCGACAGCTAAGCCAGGGCTACATAACAAGAACCTATCTCACCTCACAAACACTCTCTGTTTGCCTGCTTGCCTGCCTGTTTGTCTGTCTGTCCATCTGTCTGTCTGTTCGTCTGAAAGTGCAGTTTGAGAGAAGTCAAGGTGAATGAGGGCTGAAGTTAGGAAATAAGCAGACAGGAGACGGTGAAGGTGGTCCGTTATAATCACTCTCGTCTCCGTGCCGGGGGATCAGGACTGTAATTAAGGGTTAAAGCTGGGTGTGGTAGCATATGCTTCTCATGTTAAACCCAGGAGTTGGAGGCAGGAGGATTTTGAGTTAAGAGCTTACTTGACCTCAGCATAGTGAGACAAAAGATAAATATACAGATTAAAAAACACAAAACACTTACACCTAATAAATAATAAAATAACACCACCACCACCGACAACAGTTGACAGCCAGTTGTGGTGGCTGAAACCTGTTATCCCAGTATTTTGGAGTCTGAGGCAGGAGCATTGCCATTAGTTCAAGGCCAACCTGGGCTACAGAGTGAGTTCATAATTAATAAAACAACCTCATAATGTCAGCTATGGCATCTGTAGGATGTGAGCCTCGATTCTTTTTCTCACAGCTCCCAACACAATTCCCCATCAAAAAGGAAGACAGTCTGGTGTAGTAACACACAACTGTGATCCCAGCACACTCTGAAGCTGAGGCATGGGGACTGCCAGCCCAAGGCCAGCCTGTGCTACATAGTGAGACTTTGGATTTTTTAAAAAACAAGTATGGTACTGTGGAATGATTCAGAAAGTAATGACACTTGTCACTGAGCCTGTTAACTTCTGTTCAACCCCTAAGACCCCTCCCTCCACACACATGCAGGCACACACACAAGTAATTAATTTTAAATGGTGGATAGGAGGGGAAGGGTCATACAGAGAAAATAAATGTTTGTTTTAGCAAACCCTGGAACAGCATTGGCCCAGGGGGTGAACACAGCTGCCCTCATCTGCTTTTGTGTTACCCAAGAGCTACAAAAGGGTTGATAACTTTAAAATGTTAAAGGAAGTCAGAGAATGATAGTATTTGTGATGTACAAATTCAACTTTCAACACCCAACTATGCATTTCTCTTGGGCCATAGCCTCGTGTGTTCATGTACGCACGCGCTGTGACTGCTTCTAACCTATGACAGCAATGAATAGCTTAGGGGAAAGCCATATGTACCCAGAAGCCCAAAATATTTGTTCTCCAGACCCTGTGCAGAGACACACCCGGCAGATTCCCCTCGTTTCCGGGGAATTATGGTCCAGCACCACGGACAGCGTTTCAGCTGCCCCGTCTTGGGAGCCAGGAAGGTAGCATCTGAGACTGGTGTCTTGGCTTAACATTGTCACCCCAGATGCTGGAGCATTGGGTGGGGCCCAGGGGAGAGTTGGGCTCTTGGTTTTGTCTTATTAGGTTTTTTATTTTTTGAGACATAGTCTTGCTGTGTAGCCCAGGCTGTCCTTTAACTCCCAGTCCTCCTGAGTGCAGGGAAGATAAGCTGCTATCACCATACTGTTTGAATGTTAGGTGTGTATCTCATCCCCCTTGCCATGATGCAGTGGGTGGGTGGGAAGTCACAGTGCCCATCCGCGATGGTCACCTGCCCAGTTACCATCATTACATCATTAGTTCTCCGCTCTCTCCCACTCTCTGCCTAGTGTACTGAATAGTGTTGGCCTGTAATCTCTGACCCCGTAGATGAACACCGACTAGATGGTACAATGTGCAGCCTACAGTGGCTCACACAGGTTGTACCCCGTTGGGAGATGCGGACAGGACAGTCATGAGTTCAAAGGCATCCTAGGCTACATGGTAAGTTTGAGTCCAGACTGGGGTTATATGAAGCCCTGTTTCAAATCAAGACCCCCTCCCCCCAAACCAAATGGTATATTCTATCCCCTGTCTCAGTGATTGGTTCAACATGCGTGGGACCAAAGGTGGACCATTGTGTGGGTGCCCTGTGCATTGGGAACTACTTGGAAAAGAGACATTCTGTTTCTTTGACGATTTCAGATCTAGCAGGATGGAAATCTGGCTCTACTGGGAAGCCCTGAGGAGGAGTGAGCCCCGTTGTGTCTGATGACAATTCTAACATATAGCTTTTCAGCTGAGTGACCGAGATGTTCTTTCTCAGAGCAGCAAGACAGCACAGCAGGTAAAGGCACACGTCCTAAAAGTCTAGTGACAGGAGTCTGATTCCCGGAACGCACACAAAGGTGGAAGAAGACGACAGTCCCTACGAAACGGTTCTCAGACGTTCTCATGTGCATTGTTTAGCCCCGGTGGCTAGACCAGAGGCTAGACCACGTTCCCATCCATCAGAAGGGAGCAGATGGCCATCTGGGTCTCTCTAACGGCTTCTCCCTCTGTCCTTCTCCAGATGATTGTCCTTCCACCCCTTAGTAAACCGACCTGTGTGTGCGGCCCCCACCAACGGGCATGCTAGAGGATGTCAGAGGGAACCAGGGGGAGAGCTCTGGGCTCTAAATCACTGGGACACAGCAGGAACCCCACCTGGACAGCTCTATGAGAAAGAGAGACTTCATTTTCTGCTTGGTGGAGACAGAGTCTCACCATGTGGTCAAGTCTGCCTTTGAACTCCCTCCACCTTCCTCCTCGTCTCTGGCATGCGCCACCACACCTGGATGAAGGTGTGACACTTTAATTTTTCCTGCCGCTGCCCTGAGGGGGTCTCTTTGTCTCAGTGGCTTCTTCTAACCGGTACACACCGTGGGAGGTGGGTTTCCAACCTAGACGACCTGGTAACAAGAATTCTCTTACCATTCGTACTTCGTCATAGAGGGGTCCCCAGGCCCCAGGCGGGCCATAGGCTCTCTCCACTTCATCATACAGGTGTCCGGGGAAGGCCATGTCCTCGCCTTCAGCACCTGTGACGGCCCGGGTTGGGATGAGGGCTGGAATGGGAAAGTATCTCCCCAAAGGCTCACAGGTTGGGGTTCCATGGCTAGGGGTGCCATTCTGGGAGGTTCTGGAACTTCGGTGGAGGGTGTGCTTAGCTGGACAGAGTAGGTCACTGGGGTGTGTCTCTTGCCTCTGGTCCCCTTCCTGTCTGGCTCACTTCCTGTTTCCCATCTGCCACAGGAGAGAAACTCTCCTCGGCCACACATGGAACAGGGCCAAGCCGGCATGGGCAGAACCTTCTGAAGTGAGGCGGTGGACATCTGGACTCCTTAGGTTGCTCTCCGGGAGTATTTTAGTCACAGTAATAAAGAAATAAGTAACACAGCTTCGAAGGAAAGGTGGCCATGACTCACCTTGGTGGTACAGCACCTCCTCCAACGTTGGGGGAAGCTGGGGGCTGAAGTCCCTCATGGAGTAGTAATTTGGGTCCACTTCTGCTGTGCTAACCTGTCACACACATGCATATGCCCATACATAAACACACACACACACACACACACACACACACACACACACACACACACACACACACACTGGGAGGAGGGGGAGGGGAGGGGGAACCAATATATAAGGTCATTTCCCTTGACTCTCAGATCCCAGGAGATGACAGTGGTTAGCCTGAAGCTGAGGCTGGAGGCTGCCAGGCCCCTCCTCTCACCGTGGAGCTTCTCGTGTCCCGGTCCCCAGTCCACTGACTCTCCTCGTATTCATTCCTGATCCTGTCCTCCGACCTTCCAGGACAAAAGTGCCAATGAAAGTTGGCTTCAAGTCTGCCACCCGTCTCTCCCAAGCCTCTCCCGCTTACCCTGCCTCTGTCTTCTCTGAGATCTCTGAGAGGAAAGAGAGAGGAGAGCTTCAGAGACTCTGTTCGAGCCCACCTGGACCCGAGCAGTTGTACCGTGCCGCAGCCCCGGTGTCCCCACCCACTCGGATCTCCAGCTTGGCACTGAGAAAGCTCTCTCCTCACCCTCAGCAAGGCGCCTCAGTCTTCTCCGCCAGAGGAGGCCCCCAACACAGGAGGCATTGGAGAGCAGCAGAAGACCACCAACTGCAAAGAGCACAGGCAGCAGGGGCAGCCTCGGGGGTCCTGGGAGCGGAAGATGCCCTTGGTGAATCCCCAACTCCTGGGAACAGGCTGGGATTGGGATTCTGAGAAAGTCTGTCCCTGACTGATGGTTTAGTCTTCAGTGACAACCTGATGGTGCCCAAATTACCTAGGACACGTGTGCAGCACGCGTCAGGGTGTGTGAGATGAAGGACAGCCCTGAGGGTGGGTGGTGCCATTTCCAGGAGCTGGGAACTCAGAGAGAATTGAAAGCTGGGGGATTGATGCCGAGTGTCTTCCTCTACTCTTTCTGCCTTATTTTAATATATACGCGTTAGATCATTTTTATTTATTTTATGTGTATAAATGTTTTGCTCGTATGTATGTATGTATGTATGTATGTGCACCACGTGTGTGTCTTGTGCCTGTGAATGTCAGAAGGTCCCTAGAACTGAAGTTACGGGATAGTGGTAAGCCACGAAAAGGATGCTGGGAATCAAATCCAGCTCCCCCGGAAGAGCGGCCACAGAGCCAACTCTTCAGCTACCAATTTAATTTTCAGGAAGATTTTTTTTTATTTTTATTTTTATTTTATGTGGGTGAGTATTTTGCCTGTGTGTATGTACATAAACAATGTGTGTGTGCAGTGCCCCCAGAAGAGGGTGTCAGATCCTCTGGAACTGAAGGTATGGATGGCGGTAAGGCACTGTGTGAGGGCTGAGAACTGAACCTGGGTCCTCTGTAAAAATGAACAAACAAAACCAGGAAGCGCTCTGACGTGCTGAGCAATCTCTCTAACCCAAAAGACTTACTTAATTTCAGTAATCTGTATGTGTGTTTGTGCACATGCGTGTATGTGCCCGAAAAGGTCATACGAGGGTGTCATATACTCCAGAGCCACCCGATGTGGGTCCTGGAACTGAACTCTGGGGTCCTCTACCATGTCCCTGGCTCCTCTGTCTTGTCTCACTGAGCCGGGTGCTTCTGCTTCAGCTAGTCTGGTTAGCTAGCAAGTCTTTGGGGTCTGCCTGTGTCTTTCCCCAGCCCCAGGCTGCAGCTGTGTACAATGACACCAGGCTTTTATGCAGCTCCTGCAGATCTCTTGCCTTGTGTCTGTATGGCAAGTGCTGTACCCACTGAGATATCCTCCCCAGTCCCGGGACCCCTTCTTTCCACCCAAAGGCAGTCAATCTGTTAGCAGTGGGTCCCCCCTCCACCTGAGCCCTGTCTGTCTGAGAAATCCCCTTCCACACTGGCTCCATGTTGAGACTTGCCATTTGCCTGTGGGGAACAGTAGCTGACGGGACAGAATTAGAAGCTCGAGAAGCACTGGTATATCAGAGCTCATCTTTCTTGTTGTTCTTGGACCCCATGGTCATCTCCATGTGAGCGGTACTTACATTGTCCCAACCCTGAGCAGGATGACTGCCACACATATGAGGAGGAAGCCATCAGAGCTCAGTCCCAGTCTGACATGACCATAGAGATGGTTTAAATCAGCCCAAGCCAGAACTGTCCCAGCAGACTCACAGAATCACGGAAAATAATGTATGTCGCTCTATGCCTCCGCCCTTGAGGTGGTTTGTTACCCGGCTAAAGCTGACTGACACAGCCACCTCAAAGAGAGAGCATGGGTATTGGTAGCTCTTTTTTAGTTGTTGCTGTTTGCTCTGAGGGGATGGAGTACGTCACTGTGCAGCCCATACTTCAAACCTGTGATCTTCCTGTCTCAGCCTCTGGAGAGTAGGGAGTATGGGCATGCAGTGGCTGGCAATCCTTTAGAATTAAGATAGACTGGGAAGATGGCTCAGGAGGAAGGGCACTTTCTGCACAAGCACGAAGACCTGAGTTTGGATCTCCAGCACCCACACAAGAGCTGGTTATGTGTGTGTGTGTGTGTGTGTGTGTGTGTGTGTGTGTGTGTGTGTGTGTGCATGTGTGAGTCTGCTGTGGGTACACATAAATGTCCATGTGTGCACATGTGTACATGTGTGGGCATATACGTGTGCTCATGTGTGGGTGTGCATGTGTATGTGAGTGTGCATGTGGATACGTGAGTCTGCTGTGTGTGCATGTGTGAGAGTGTGTACATGCATGTGTGTGGGTGTGTGTGAGTATGTGAGTGTGCATGTGCATGAGTCTGCTGTGTGTGACATGTGTATGAATGAGTGTATGGGTGTATGCATGTGTGTGTACTCTTGCAGAGGCTGGAGGATGACGTGGGGAATCTTCTATCACTCTCTATTTGGTCCCCTGAGACAGGGTCTGTCAGTGAATCTAGAGATTGCTGTTTTATTAAGATTTAATAATTATTGTTATTCATATGTGTGTGTATAAATGGCAGGTAGGTGTGTGTGCGTGTATGTGGGTGTACACAAAAAGGCCAAAAGAAGGCCTTGGATCCCCTGGAACTGGAGTTACAGGCAGTTGTGAGCCATACGATGTGGGTGCTTGCAACCAAACTCAGTCCACTGAGCTAAATCTCTCTGGCCAGCCTAACCAAATTTCAAACAGAAGTGGTCACTCAAATACGCACACACGTGCACACTATCACATACACTCATACATGCACACTTGCATACTCCCACGCTCATGCTCTCTCTCTCTGTCTCTCGGTGTGTCTCTGTCTCTGTTTCTCTCTCTCTCTCTCTCTCTCTCTCTCTCTCTCACACACACACACACACACACACACACACAGAGGCACATGCTCGTATGCACGCCAGCATTAAATTAAATCACTCCAGGCATGATGGCTCACACTAGTAAATCCAGCCATTGGCAGGCTGAGGTAAGACCTTACTACAAATTCATAACAAGACGCTGTCTCAACAAAAGGGAAAAAGCGGGCCCGAGGATGTACCTCAGTGGCAGAGTGCTTACTTGCTCAGCATCCACAGGCACCGACAAGGGTTTGGTCCCCAGAATTGCAAAAGAGAGTTAAGCCAGCTTAGGAAAAGAGAAACGATATTACTTCAGCAAGAAGAGCTGAAGGGGGTGCGTGGGAGTCTGCAGGGATTCAGCTAAATCTTAGGCAGCTGTGATCTGGGAGGGGAGCGGCGGCGGGCGTGGGTGGGTGGGGGTGGGGGTGGAGGGGGTGAGGGGTGGGGACTGAGTGAAAAGAACCAGGGAGGGGCTCAGGGAAGGGGCACTTGCCTGGAGGCAGCTCTGTGGGCAGCTGGTGGTCTGTGTCTTCAGGAGCCTGGTCCGGGCCTGCGGGAGGAGAGAGATTAACATTAATACCAGGAATCCGATAAGCCCAAAGGATCCCTGGACTTCATAAGCTTTCCAGCCGACTTTAAAGATCATGGAAGTGGTGCACAGCTTTTTAGGGACATTATTTATTTATTTATTTATTTATTTTTAAGATTAGTTTTTTATGCGTGTCGGTGTTGTGCCTACATATATGTGTGCGCACCGTGCGCATGCCTGGTGCCCAGGTGGTTGTGGGTCACCATATGGGTGCTGGAACCAAACCCCTCTGCAAGTGTAACAAACGTGGGGTTGGGGATTTAGCTCAGTGGTAGAGCGCTTGCCTAGCAAGCACAAGGCACAAGGCCCTGGGTTCGGTCCTCAGCTCCAAAAAAAAAAAAAAAACAAACCAACAACAACAACAAAAAACAACAACAACAAAAAAAAACCAGAGTAATGAACGCTCTTAACCACCCAGTCAAATTAGTGTTTTACAGTGTCCATGTCCCTTTAATGTGAACTGCCGATTTGTTGAGTGAATTAAAAAGATGCTGTGGGAAGGGGAGACCGCTCAATAGGTGAGGTCGCTTGTCACCAAGCCTGGTGACCTGAGTTCAATCCTTGGGACCCACATGGTGCAAGGAGAGCCCTGATTCCAGCAAGCTGTCCTCTGACCTCCCCAGCCATGTTGTGGTGTGTTTGCATGTGTGCATGAGTGGGTGTACAGTAAATACTTCAATATAAAAGCATTAAAATAATTTAGATACGTTTATGCAATTATATATAAGGCATGTAAGTCGCAATATTAATTAAAGAGGAAGAGGCCATGAATTTGGTTGGAAGGGAGGATAGAGAAGGGGGAAATGATAGAATTACATTTTAATTAAGAAAAGGAACAGCGGGAGAGACAGCTCAGCAGGCAAGAGCGCTGGCTGCTCTTCCAGTACCCCTATTGTGGCTCTCAGCTTTCTGTAACTCCCGTTCCAGGGGACATAGCCTCAGCTGGCACCAGGGGCACACAGAGGACACACACATGCCAACAGGCAAAACATCCACACGTCTAAAAATGTTTGAAAACAAAAATAAATAATATTTAAATAGTTAAAAACCAAGGACGTCTTTGAATAGAATAAATGCATTTGAAAAAAGTGGTTTAATTATTCTCTGTTGGCGTTCTGTAGTAGAAATACAAATTAGAGTTAGAGCAAGGGAGGCAAGTGTAATGGTTTGTTTTAGCATGCAAAGGTTAAGACGGAGCATGCGTGGTGGGGCGGGGCGTGTGCAGAGGCTGCAGATTGGGAAAGGATCCATCATGGGAAGACAGGACAGGAGGTATCGTGGGCTAAGCGAACTGGAGCACACTGGGGATATTTCCTTTACATTTACGCCATAATATTGCACTGTCCAAAGAGTATATCAGATAGTCTCTTCCCTTAACCTCACAACCCAGCTGAGAGGAATCCACATTCAGGAACCCAGGCGAAGGGCTCTGAGAGGAAAGCCTAATCTAGCTGGAGTGGCAGTGCACCTTTGGAATCCCAGCACTCACAAGTGGAAGGCTAGCCTGGACCACACAACACATTTCCAGGCCAGTCTGGGTTGCAGACTGAGATCCTGTCTCAATAATCAAACGACAAAGAGACAGGTAAAAACTGCTTTTAGAAACTGAGATATTTCCTTGAGCCTACAAAAGTGGTGGATAAGCTTCAGGCCTCTGTAAACCATGTCCTGACGGATTAACCAATGCGCTGCCCGTCAGTTTTCAGTGTACTCACTGGTTAGTTTCTTGTGGTGCTGGGGATTGACTTTTGCGTTTGAGTCAAAGTCTTGACAGTGTAGCCACGTCCCCAGCCCCTCACTGGGGGATTCTAGGCAGGGGCTCTATCACTGAGCCCCGCCCCCAGCTCCTCATTGGGGGATTCTAGGCAGGGGCCCTACCACTGAGCCCCGCCCCCAGCCCCTCATTGGAGATCCTAGGCAGGGGCTCTACTACTGAGCCACGCCCCCAGCCCCTCACTGGAGATCCTAGGCAGACACTCTTCTGTTGATCCATACTAACATGTTCTCTTCTACCACTGAGTCATATCTCTAACTCATGAATCATTTACAATAATTTGTCTGTGTTTTCAAAGTTACTATGTGACGTGACCTAGATTATCTCTAATGTTTCCTTAGAGTCCTCTTTGTGTCTGTGAGTACCTCTTTATTTCTGGCACTGGGAAGTTGTGCTCTCTCTCTCTGGTTTGTTTTTATTTTATGAATATGAGTGTTTTGTCTGTATGTATGTCTGATCACCACATACATGTCCAATGTGCCACGCTCCCCCTCCCCAGGCCAGAGAGGACATTGGACCCCTTGCAACTTGAGTTACAAACTGTTGTGAGCATGTGGGAGCTGGGAATTGAACCCCAGTTCTCTGGATGAGCAGCCAGTGTTTCTTAACTATCTCTCCAGTCCCCCTCTTAATCTTTCTTCTTTCAATCATTTTTTGGGGGCAGTTTTTGTTTTTTGAGACAGGGTCTCACTATGTACTGTGGAGAGCCTGGAATCCACTATGTAGAATGGCTGAGAACACACAGAGCTCCACTCGCTCTGCTGGGATCAAAGGCGTGCACCACAACGCATTCGTCGGTTTTCTGAGGTCTCCGAGTCTCTGCAGAAGAACTGACTTTCAGTTTCGTTGATTTTCCTAGTTGTACTCTGTTCATTCCTTAGGACTCTGACCCTCACCTTTTATCTTCCCCCTGCTCTTGGATTTGGTTTGACTCATTCTTCTGCTAGTTTTGCAGGATGGAAACACAGAATTTCCTTCAAGGCCTAGGTTGGTGCATTCTTTGTCTTTTATGTTTACTTATTTATTCACTGATTTTCTGTGGGGGGAGAGCACACATGGAGGTGAAAGTTCAACTTGCAGGAGTCACTTCTCTCCTTCCATTATGTGAGTCCTGGGACTTGAACTCTAACCATCAGTGTCTGCTGCAGGCATCTTTACCCACTGAGCCATCTCCCTTTCTGTTTTATTTTTTTAATCTAATATAGATATTTAATCTTCGAACTGCCTTCTACATGCTGACTCAGCTATATTATCATTTTTTGATGCTTTTATTTTCACTCGAAGCAGCTCTTTCCTGCTGAGTGTGGGGGCACACACCTTTATTCCCGGCACTCAGGAGGCAATGGCAGGTGGTGGATCTCTGTGAGTTCTGGGCTAGCCTGGTCTACATAGTGAGTTCTGAATTGGTCAGAGGTGCACAGCTCAACCCTGTCTCAACAAACAAAACAGATCCCCTTTCTTCCCAGTCCTTACAGATCAGTGACTAAAATTGGTCCCTAGAGCACATCTGCCTGAATTCAAGGCTTATCTCCAGCTGCTCCTGGCTGTGTGACGTCAGTTCGTTTGCTTAACCTCTCTGGGCTTTAGTTCACTCATCTGTAAGTAGGAGAAATAACAGCATCTACTTTGCTTTGCCATCCCACAAGATGTCAAAAACCAAGCCAGACCAAAACCAGTAACAACAACAACACAACCGAAACCCACAACCCAAAGCAACAGCCCTACCCAGGACTGCCTCTTCCCACCTGGGGTAGTGACGGAGACCTGGATCCCCTTGTCCGTCAATCCACTGTCCCCCAGGGCATTGCTGGCCAACAGCCAGATCCTGTATCGTGTAGAAGGCTTCAGCCCAGTCAGCGTGAAGGTAGTGGCCTGTGTAGGTAGGACATCCACGTGGAGGAATCCTGGGGTCTCAAGGGCCTCGTACCTGCATGGTGAGAACAGTCAGCTCTGCCAGGTGTCCGTCTCTGTGGCCTCCCCCACTTCGCCAGCCTTGGCGGAGGCCTCACCTGATTTGGAACCTCTGAGGCAGACCCCCATCGAAGCCAGGCTTCCACTCCAGCCCCACCGAGTGAGGGCTTATGCTGACAACCTTCAGTCCCAGTGGAGGGTCAGGGCGGCCTTGGAGAGAAGGGATGGAATAGTCAGGTGTACAAAAGGGAGTCTCGAACTTGCCTGCCAGAGCCTCCTGAGGATGATGGTTGGTTCTCTTTCTTCACAGTGGCCGTGCTCAGTGAGTTCGTCTCAGCAGTTAACAGCACGAGCTGCTCTTGCAGAGTTCCAAGGTTCAGTTCCCAGTACCCACATGCAGCTCACAACCGTGTGTAGCTCTGCGGGTAGCTGGCACATGGTTCATAGATACATATGTACGCACAACACTCACACACATAGAACGCGGTTTTAAGTTCACCTGGAACCCTGGCTCTGAGAAGCGCGAGCGTTGCTTCTGGAGAGGTACTGGGGAGGCCGAGCCTCTCTACGGCATTCTCTCCTACATCGTTTGTTTGTTTGAGACAGGGGTTCCCTGTGCAGCCAGACTAGCCTGGAACTCACAGAGATCTGCCTGCCTCTGCCTCCCCAGGGATTAAATATGTTATATATTTATTTGTTTGCATGCACATGGATTGTGGAGGTCAGAGGATAGCTTGTGGGAGTCAATTCTCTTCTTCCACCATGAAGGTTCCAGGGATGGAACTCAGGTCCAAAGCCTGGAGCCACCTCATTGGCTCAACTGATTTTTAAAATCTCTCTCTCTCTCTCTCTCTCTCTCTCTCTCTCTCTCTCTCTCTCTCTCTCTCTGTCAATCATTTATCCATTCATATATCTATCTGTCTGTATGTCTGTCTATCCATCTATCTTTCAATCATGTATTTATCCATCCATTCATTTGTCTGTCTGTCTGTCTGTCTATCTGTCTATCTATCTATCATCTATCTATTTATAGACAGGTTTCCTCAGGTTAGCCTGGAACTTTTTGATCCCCTGACGATATCCGCCCAGATGCTGAGATAATTGGCGATGTGCCTCTATACGCTTCCACCCATACATTTTTACTTCATACATGTTTCTGGCTTTTAAACCTTCTTTAATATATGTCGCCGATTCACTAACATTGACACTATGGCTGTCAGGAGGCTGAAGATATGGCCAAGTGGGTAGAGCGCTTATTTAGCATACACAAATGGCTGGGTTTGCTCCCAGACCCTCATGAGCCCAGCATAGAGGCACACCTGCCATCCGAGTGCCCAGAGGTAGAAGCAGGAGCACCAGGAACTCAAGGTCAGCCTGAGACTGTGAGACTCCGTCACTCTGGCTTCAGCAAAGTTTACTCAACGCGAATTCTTCACTGGGGTGTATAATAACTTCTCCCCTTTTTTTTCTTTTAAAGATTTACTTTTAAAGATTTACACACACACATACACACCAGCAACCACATGGTGGCTCACAACCATCTGTAATGGGATCTGATGCCCTATTGTGGTGTGTCTGAAGACAGCTACCAGTGTACTCATATACATGAAATAAATGAATAATTCTTTAAAAAAGATTTACTTATTTTCGCTTTATGTTTATGGATATTTTGCCTGCATGTATGTATGATGTATGTGCACCACATGTGTGCAGTGCCTTTGGAAACCTGAAGAGGGCATCAGATCTCTGGGAATGAGAATCACAACTGTTGTGAGCCACCATGTGCATGCTGGGAATTGATCCCTGATCCTCTGCAAGAGCAGCCAGTGTTCTTTTAAACGTTTTGTTTTTTTTTTTTTTTCGGAGCTGGGGACTGAACCCAGGGCCCTGCACTTGCTAGGCAAGCACTCTACCTCTGAGCTAAATCCCCAACCCCTAGCAGCCAGTGTTCTTAATTGTTCAGCCATCTCTCCAGCCCCCATAAACTTCTTGAACTTAGGAACATGACAGGGCATTTTAGCCTTCTGTTTGGGGACCACTTTAAATTATAAATACCAGCAAAATGAAAATCAAAACAAACTCTACAGTCCTAAGTAAGTCACAGAAAGGACACTTATTTACAGCATGACCTTAGGACAGCAAGGCAGAATGCCACTGGGCTCACCATCGATGTGAACACGCCCACTAATGGACTCACATTCCATCTCTCTGGTACATGGCTTGGTGGCACACACCTTTAATCTAAGCAAATGGGAGGCCAAGGCAGGCAGATCTCTGTAAGTCTGAGTATAATAGCCTTGGCTATGTAGTGAGTTCCAGGCCAGCCAAGGCTACATCGTGTGACTCTAGTTAAAAAATAAGACAAAACCAAGAAAGTGTACACACACACACACACACACACACACACACACACACACACACACACACGCTTTTGCCCCAACCTTAAAATCTTAGTAATGACACCCAGAATAACATTCCCAACCACTCTCTCA